>NC_140171.1:158586390-158690870 GCF_963971535.1 Notolepis coatsorum | reverse complement strand
AATTTGGATAGTGTGTGTGTGTGTGTGTGTGTGTGTGTGTGTGTGTGTGTGTGTGTGTGTGTGTGTGTGTGTGTGTGTGTGTGTGTGTGTGTGTGTGTGTGTGTGTGTGTGTGTGTGTGGTGTGTGTGTGTGTGTGTGTGTGTGTGTGTGTGTGTGTGTGTGTGTGTGTGTGTGTGTGTGTGTGTGTGTGTGTGTGTGTGTGTGTGTGTGTGTGTGTGTTGTGTGTGTGTGTGTGTGTGTGTGTGTGTGTGTGTGTGTGTGTGTGTGTGTGTGTGTGTGTGTGTTGTGTGTGTGTGTGTGTGTGTGTGTGTGTGTGTGTGTGTGTGTGTGTGTGTGCGATCTTTGGCTGGTGACTTTGGAAAACTGGTGGCTGGTGAGCCAAAAGTTAATGTCAAGCCCTGGGCGTAATCTTCTCAGACGGGGGTCTGTCTCTATACTCTATATTAATTTGGGGTTCCTTGCCATGAAAACGTTAGAGAACCAAAACGTCCATGTTGTTGATGAGGAAATGTGTGTTTTTTTTGCCCTTGGTCGGGTCTTTAAATAATTATCGGGAAGTATCATATGAAGCAGCATCCCAAGCCCATGGAAACATAGACATGTTGAAAACACTTTAAGCTGCCAGGCAGGTATCCAATCAGCAGCAATCAGCTAATTAGCAGCCATCACCTGCATGCACAGTGACACAGGAGTAATCAAGATCATGGTACATAACAGTGGTAGTGAAAGGGTTAACCCTTTGTCGTGCGGCAGTGCAAGGGTTAACCTTTCTTCATTGTCGCAGTGAAAGGGTTAACCATTTTTGGTAGTGTGGTAGTGAAAGGGTTAACCTTCTGTAGTGTGGTAGTGAAAGGGTTAACCCTTTGTCATGCGGCAGTGCAAGGGTTAACCTTCTGCATTGTCGCAGTGAAAGGGTTAACCATTTTGGTAGTGTGGTAGTGAAAGGGTTAAAGGGTTAATCCATGTCTAAAACCAATTGTAATAGGGAGGTGTAGTGGTTACGTCATTGCCGTTTTTCGTGTTCCACCCTCTGTCCAACCCATTGACCACCGCATTTCATTGTATACTTGTATGCCGTGACAAATAAAACTCTTGACTTGACTTGACTTGACATTTCTAAATTGTGTCGTTTAAAACAAATAAAGCATTCACATTGGCACCTTTCTGTGCTTATTCATCCACAAGCTATATTGAAAATATTCGCAATTAATCATAAAAAAAATCGCCAAATTTTATTTCAACCAAAAATGCTTAAACAATAATGTTAGTGATAGAAGGGAACTCATTTTATGCAAAACTGGAAAGCTTTTCAATTTCCATGCTGCAGAATTGTTACAATCCATTTTCCCAACGATGAATCCTATACGGGTGGAACAACCATGACGTCAGACTACACCTCCCTATAGAAAATCAAATAGATAATGTACCGTACCACAGACAGACAGACAGACAGACAGACAGACAGACAGACAGACAGACAGACAGACAGACAGACAGACAGACAGACAGACAGACAGACAGACAGACAGACAGACAGACAGACAGACAGACAGACAGACAGACAGACAGACAGACAGACTGACAGACAGACCTCAGTGAGCAGGAAGGAGATGGCAGCGAAGGCGAAGGACCAGCCGTACTTATAGCTGAAGTAGGTCTCGTGGGTCTTTGTCCTGTTCAACATCTCATCATTAATGCTGGAGATGTACAAGACCAGACCTACCACCAGAGACAGGCCTGGGGGGGGGGGGGAGAGAGAGAGAGAGAGGAGAGAGAGAGAGAGAGAGAGAGAGAGGAGAGAGAGAGAGAGAGAGAGAGAGAGAGAGGAGAGAGAGAGAGAGAGAGAGAGAGAGAGAGAGAGAGAGAGAGAGAGAGGGAGAGAGAGAGAGAGAGAGAGAGAGAGGGGGGGAGAGAGGAGAGAGAGGGGGAGAGAGAGAGAGAGAGAGAGAGAGAGAGAGAGAGAGAGAGAGAGAGAGAGAGGTGGAGAGAGCAGAGAGAGAGAGAGAGAGAGAGAGAGAGAGAGAGAGGAGAGAGAGAGAGAGAGAGAGAGAGAGAGAGAGAGAGAGGGGGAGAGAGAGAGAGAGAGGTGGGAGAGACAGAGGAGAGAGAGAGGGAGACAGAGATGGACAACGGATGAAATAAACAAATAAAGTAAAGATAGATAGATTTGCATGGGCTGATGACGTGTAACAGTACCTATCTAATACACATACAAAGACCGAGTTTCATCGAAGGCTACTACTAGGCCTGTCCCCGACTAAGGATTTGTATAGTCGACTTTGATTGGCCAAAATTTGCCGATAGTCGACTGGTAGACTACCCCTTGAATGCAAAAAATATATATATATATACTTTGTTTTTGGGGGGGTCATTGAACTCATTGAACGCCAAAAATGAGTATACTTTCGCCTTCGGTGCCATCTCCTTCCTGATCACTGAGGTTCTGCCTTGCCTGTCTGTCTGTCTGTCTGTCTGTCTGTCTGTCTGTCTGTCTGTCTGTCTGTCTGTCTGTCTGTCTGTCTGTCTGTCTGTCTGTCTGTCTGTCTGTCTGTCTGTCTGCCTGCCTGTCTGCCTGCCTGCCTGCCTGCCTGCCTGCCTGCCTGCCTGTCTGTCTGTCTGTCTGTCTGCCTGTCTGCCTGCCTGTCTGCCTGTCTGTCTGCCTGTCTGTCTGTCTGTCTGCCTGCCTGCCTGTCTGTCTGTCTGTCTGCCTGCCTGCCTGCCTGCCTGTCTGTCTGTCTGTCTGTCTGCCTGCCTGCCTGTCTGTCTGTCTGTCTGTCTGTCTGTCTGTCTGTCTGTCTGTCTGTCTGTCTGTCTGTCTGTCTGTCTGTCTGTCTGTCTGTCTGTCTGTCTGCCTGCCTGCCTGCCTGCCTGCCTGCCTGCCTGCCTGCCTGTCTGTCTGTCTGCCTGCTTGCCTGCCTGCCTGCCTGCCTGCCTGCCTGTCTGTTTGTCTGTCTGTCTGTCTGTCTGTCTGTCTGTCTGTCTGTCTGTCTGTCTGTCTGTCTGTCTGTCTGTCTGTCTGTCTGTCTGTCTGTCTGTCTGTCTGTCTGTCTGTCTGTCTTCCTGCCTGTCTGTCTGTCTGTCTGGCTCCATGCATTCACAGCCAAAACCGAGTATACTGTTTTTAAATGTATTATTACTATACTAAACAGTCCGCCGGACCTTGTTGTGTGATCCTGGTGGATCTGAGTGAATTGGAATTGAAATGACGATCGGATCCCGATAGGTGGCAGTACCTATCAGCAGTACCTACCTTTTGAACTGGGCTAGTTTACTGTGGGGGGGGGGTTTGCTCACTCACTGCTGGGCAGAATAGTATAACATCGGACATCCCTAGTGAAAACGCACCTTATCATCCATAAGTGTGATCGTTTTGTCCTCTTCATAATAATCTCCAATAGTTCGCTCGCCATTGCATAGGCAGTTCTGAGGCTCTAGTGGAGCGAACTATTGGAGATTATTATGAAGAGGACAAACGGTGACGATCCATCCATAACATAAGGTGCGTTTTCACCAGACTATGTTGGATTCTAGTATTTTCAAACAGGCTGTTTGGATGTAACGTTAACGTTATCTGTTGGGCGCTGCCAGAGCCAACTAACGTTATTTATTATTCCTGTTCGGACTCAGACACTTCGGAGCAAGAGTGGACAGGGTTTTGGTGGACCTGCTGACAGGTAATGTCTATTTTACCGAACCCCATCATAAAACATGCCTTTGTAATGATCCCAGCGTCAGAAAACAGGTCCGCGAGGCACCCCCCCCCCCCCCTCCCCGCCATGGTGGCTTTGTGAATAGAACTATTCTACTATGGTCATGTTTACCTTTGACCTGGAAATCGTATAGGTGTCTAGGCGAGCACAAAATGCGCATGCTGCACAGAAAACACGTAATATCGCGTTCCAGGAAACGAGACTGGATTATTTTGAAACGGGACGGGTTTTAGCCCGGGATTGCGCAGGAATGAAGGTATGTAGAACTGAACAGTTTGTTCTCTGTTGGAGTATAAATATTGCCTTTCAAATGAGCCATAGTATTGTCTCCATAGATATAATATAGAATATACGATGGGTCTGCAAACAACGTGAAAATGGTCAAAAACGCTGGCGCCAGGGAGTACAGATGGAAAAGCAGCGTGGCGGTCAATGGGCCTCATTCATGAAGCGATACAAGAAAAGATTTCGTACTTAACTAGCATTTCTTCTTATTTTGTTCTTACCTGGGATTCAGCAATGTTTTCTTATTGTTGCTTTTCTCTCAGGCAAGACCACATTATAAGAGTGGTCGAGAGCACTCTTACCCAGATAAGAAACTATTACCCAGAATAAGAAACTCTTACCCAGATAAGAAACTCTTACCCAGATGAGAAACATTTAAAAAAGCCTACCATTCATAATAATAATAATACATCAGATGTATATAGCGCTTTTCCTAATGCTCAAAGACACTTTACAAAACAATATAATACAATAGAGTTTTAGTAGATCAAATAAAAAAATATATATAAAAAAGTGAGAGAGGAAGGAGTTCATGGGTTGAAAGCAAACCATTGGTCAATTGCCCCCAAATACGACTTTATAAACCCAGAACTTTTCAATAATTATTATTATTATAACTTATTGCGTGCGTTCTTCTTCTGAAATGGATTATATATTGCTGTTAGAACAGTTAGATGCTGGCTGCCCAGGCCGTACGCATAGAACGCATATTTACAACCCTCTCCTCTCCTCTCCTCTCCTCTCCTCTCCTCTCCTCTCCTCTCCTCTCCTCTCCTCTCCTCTCTCTCCTCTCCTCTCCTCTCTTCTCTTCTCTTCTCTTCTCTTCTCTTCTCTTCTCTTCTCTTCTCTTCTCTTTCTCTTCTCTTCTCTCTTCTCTTTCTCTTCTCTTCTCTTCTCTTCTCTTCTCTTCTCTTCTCTTCTCTTCTCTTCTCTTCTCTTCTCTTCTCTTCTCTTCTCTTCTCTTCTCTTCTCCTCTCCTCTCTCTCCTCTCCTCTCCTCTCCTCTCCTCTCCCTCTCCTCTCCTCTCCTCTCCTCTCTTCTCTTCTCTTCTCTTCTCTTCTCTTCTCTTCTCTTCTCTTCTCTTCTCTTCTCTTCTCTTCTCTTCTCTTCTCTTCTCTTCTCTTCTCTTCTCTTCTCTTCTCTTCTCTTCTCTTCTCTTCTCTTCTCTTCTCTTTCTCTTCTCTTCTCTTCTCTTCTCTCCTCTGCTCCACACCTAGTTCTGAGCGCACTCAGGGTTTGAGCCACAGGGACTTTTCAGCGAGAGATGACAGGTGACAGATCCTACCTATAGGTTCGGAAATACCGGATCTGTCACCTGTCATCTCTCTCTGAAAGGAGAGAGCATAGGATCAGCGGCATATACATACAGTATACTGCGCGATTTGTTCTTGACAAGCGCGCAGTCGTTCAGTATTGATTTTGATTTGATTTGATTTGATTTGATTTGATTAGGGATCCCCATTATACAAAAACAATCACTATTGCAAAAAACAAAATTATTAAAAGTCAGTACACACAATGCATAATGAACCTACTGTAACAATTAATATAGCTAAAATTACATTAGTGTAAAACAAAAACAAAAAAATTACTTTACAGTGTTTAAAAAACAATTTAAAAACAATTTAGATTCTTTTTAAAAGTGAATCTACTGTAAATGCAGCAGAGGTTCCGAGGCAGGCCATTCCACAGAGTTAATGCTCTAAAAATAAAAGATCTCCCCAAAGCGCTGGTTCTAGGACCTGGCAATTCAAGCTGCCCACTACTGACAAAGCCTACTTTGCTGGAACGATTTATTTTGCACTATACAGTACGTATACGTACAAGTTTAAGACTTTATTTGTCATGAGATTAACACACACACACATGCGATGAGCGACCCACAGGAACACACACACACACATGCACTGAGTCGCGAGTCGTGAGACATGTGTGTGTGTGTGTCATTTTGAGATCAGTCGCAAATCGCTTCCTGTTGAAGGGATCAGATGCCGAACCACGGCTGTTTTACACGCGCCTCATTCGCCTTATAAGGAGATGGCGGGCGTGTCTGTATGCAAATGAATTGAGCGTGAACGCGCATTTCAGTTTAAGAATGAGTGGGATTCATCATGCAAGACACCTGGGTAAGCACAGATTTGGACGTTAAGAACGGCTTGATGAATGTGGCGGTGGCTTTTCTTATTGTTCTCTTAACAGACAGGTAAGCAAGAATATAAGAAAAATAATAAGAGAGTATTGTTGAATGAGGCCCAAAGAGTTAATGTCTGAAGGAGTCGACTGAAGGCTTCTTGTCCTCTGTGAAAGCATGCAATTTGTCCACTGATGGATACATCTTGATATTAGTCTAGTCTAGTGTGTTCATTAGACGGGTGACATCATCTTTCAGTGCCTCTGTGCCTGTTTTCTTAGGCAGTTAGCCTCTGGTATGCGTGCCATTAGCGTTAGCCACGCTTATAGGCCTCTTTGCTTTTGGAAAGAATGATAAAAAATATGTAATATATATATTTTTTTTGCTTTCGACTGAGAGATGGGCAGTCGACTACGGCTCCTTTCGATTGATTAGTCGACTATTCAGCCCTAGCTACTACAGTCCGTTCCCCAACTACTACTCACTGACCTATATAGCTACTACTGCCAGATGGGATTGGGTCACCAATGTGGCATCACGGACTAGAGTAGATTAATTCCTCTACAGAGATGGGAGTTGAAGACATCGTGGGCACCTGAGAGGATGAAGAAGATTCCGGAGACGAAGGCCAGGATAGTGCGGTGCGGCTGGATGTGACCGATGTTACTCAGCACGAAGCCAATGAGCATGAAGAACAGGCTGACCAGGGGGAAGGGCGTGGCCCAACGGATCATCTCTGGAGAGAGAGAGAGAGAGAGAGAGATAGGTAGAGAGATATGTAGAGAGAGAGATATGTAGAGAGAGATAGGTAGAGAGATATGTAGAGAGAGAGAGAGAGGTAGAGAGATATGTATAGAGAGATAAGTAGAGAGACAGAGAGAGAGATAGGTAGATAGATATGTAGAGAGAGAGAGAGGTAGAGAGATATGTAGAGAGAGAGATAGGTAGAGAGAGAGATAGAGAGAGAGATAGGTAGAGAGAGACAGATCGGTAGAGAGAGAGAGAGAAAGCAAAACAGAGAGAGATAGATAGATAGATAGATAGATAGATAGATAGATAGATAGATAGATAGATAGATAGATAGATAGATAGATAGATAGATAGATAGATAGATAGATAGATAGATAGATAGATAGATAGATAGATAGATAGATAGATAGATAGATAGATAGATAGATAGATAGATAGATCAGGATTTCAGCTTCACCTTATTCCTTTTTCATAGAGCTGATTTAAATACATATGACTGGGGCTGAATTAAGCACATGGGCCTTCCAGCTTTACATAACAAGAGCCACAGGAATTAGAGTTCCCCCAACGTCTTGAACCAATTTTGTCGACTCGGAGGGTTCATCTGATTATTCGATCCAATAAACAGCTGTTCTGACGTGGAGGAGGACGACTCTGTTAGCGGGCCGTTGCACCGGCTATTCAACGGAATCAACCATGAGATCGGTTGAAGATATGGTTGTTTTAACAGTGGACATTAACAAATTAATTAATTAACATTGATTAATCTAATATATTATCTCTACATTTGAGTTTCATTTTTATTTTTATTTTTTAAGGACAGTACACATTGATAAACATTTCTGTAAATGTGTCAGTTGTAGCCAGCTGGCTAATTCGCAACTGTAGTCATTTTGACAAGATGTTATGAGACCGACAATACACCTAGAACGGAAGCATTAAAAGTACAACACAATATTTACAACACAATCCAACATAATAATAAAAGCAATAATAAAATACACAATGAACTGATTAAAAGTGATTACCTGTTTGATTGGTTAATAACCAGGTCTTGAGTTGTTTTGTAAAGGTGTGGTAGGTAGCACAGTGTCTTAGTTCAGTTGGTAGGATGTTCCAGAACTAAGTGGCTCTGACTGCAAAACAGGTGTTGGAGCCATATTGCTTATTATGTAGAATGTTTTCTGTTTTCACATACAGTCATGTGTTTGATATTTAGATTTAAACTCATTCTATATTCTATATTGTGTATTTATTTATTTATCATGAAGCAGAAATAATTTAGTTTGGTCATTTGGAATGATTGCGCCCTCTATTGGCTTGGTATGGTAATGGTAGGCCTAATGGTTCGCTGATTGATAAGCATTAGCGATAGTTTATGTATATAACCTAGTTATATTAGTATTGGCTGAGCGTCCCGCTCTAGCCTTATGAGATACCCCTTATCTCCTAGTACCTACTGTACACCAATACGAACAACTTAATGCACCCATACCTGATCGGGCCCCGCCCCTATGGAGGCGTAGCCTATATAACCATGACTATGGTCACCAAACACTCTTCCTCGCCAAATCTCGTTCCAGCAAAAGATCCCTCAAAAGGGAACTCAGGGCCGCGTAGAGCGGGACGCTCAGCCAATACTAATATAACTAGGTTATATACATAACCTATCGTTATATCTCGTATATGGCTATCGCGTCCCGCTCTAGCCTTATGAGATATGGGTTAGAGCGGACGCGAGACCCGACAGATGTACCCCCTGAGGACCCGTAAGCCCACATCAAGGGGTGCGGGGAGCCCTGTCACCCCAACCTTCCTAATGAAGGGGGGGCGCAGTCAACTCCACCTGAATGCGAACAAGAGGGAACTAGAACCCCTTGAACACACAGCACAGGCGGAACCACGTGTGACTCAACACACTGTGGCCCATACCCACACACTCCTGCTACCCTACCAAAGGACGGGAAGCAGGAAAGGCCACAGACCCCAGAACCGCCTGGGAGACAGAACCCCCGGTCATGTCCATCAGGTAAAACCTTACAATGGGGCCCGGGGAGGACCATGAAGCTGCAGCACAGATGTCCTCCACCGAGGCCGCACCCAGGAGAGCGGCAGAGGCAGCCACCCCACGAGTGGAGTGCGCCCTGACGCCCCCAGGGGGATCCTGCCCAGCCAACGTGTAGCAGAGGGCAATGCCCTCGCACAACCAATGGGACAGGCGTTGTTCGATAGTGCCTTACCGGCATGAGAACCACCGTGACAGACAAAAAGCCGAACGGTGACCCCGAGGTCCTGAGTACGGCTGAGGCAATTCCCAAAGCACGGACCGGACATGACAGGTGAAGGCCCGCATCTAACTCACCACCGTGAGGAGGCGGATGAAACGCCTGAACCACAATATCCCTGGAGCGGAAGAACTCCGGATATTTACAGGCACGAAGGCAGGATTAGGCCGCAGAGTGGCACCGCAATCGGAACGAAAGACAGGCACTCTGGTCGTACCGAGAGAGCACGAAGCACACCCACGCGTCAGCGGAGGTGACGGCCAGCAAGAACGCGGTCTTGAACGACAGCTGTTCCAACGGTGCCTGCTCGAGCGGCTCAAACGGGGCCAAGGACAACCGACCGAGGACCAGTTGAAGATCCCAAGTCGGAGCCCAGGAGCGTTGCACCGGCTTAACGCGTCGAGCGCCAAGCAGGAAACGCTTCACAAGAGGGTGGCTGAACAAGACATCCCCTCAAACCCCTCATGATAGGAGGATATAGCTGCTGCATATACCCTCACCGTCGAAGCCGACAGTCTATCAAGGAGAGACTGGAGGTAACTAAGGACAGCATCCAGGGGGCAGGAGACTGAGTCCCGGCCCCCCGCCTTACACCACACTTGGAACATACGCCATCTGCCCGCGTAAGCGCGACAGTGGAGGGAGCATGCGCATTCCGGATGGTAACACCATCAGGATCAAGAACCTGCGCCCCTCAACGTACCCGTCCCAACAACTGACCTAACAGATGTATGGGGAAGAATCCCAGGCGGCACGGCATCGGTCCCAGACCTGCCTGGCTATGTTCGGACGTAATCCCCACCCGTCAGGATGAGGACCGCCCCACGACAGTACACCCGTACCCACATTCTCCCTGCCGGGGATGTGGGGAGCCCTCAGGCCGCGCAGATGGAGGACGCCCATAGCCAGCCGCCCGCCGCCTGGTGCAGACGGGGGAGCGTACTCCTCCCTGTTTGTCGATACACGACACTGACATCGTATCGTCCGTCCTGATCAACACCATTTGTGGACCAGAAGGACCGCTTTCAACACCAACACATTGAACGTAGCGCAGACCGGGCAGCATGGTTTGCCAGCTGCCCCCTACTGCATTGGCCCGACGCGTCACCAGCGAGGGAGGCGTCGGTGAAAAACGCGACGTGAGACAGCGCTGTAACCGTCCTAGGACGGAACCTCCCGAGCGTGTTGACAACACGCTCTGAGAGGGATGCCCATAGCCCTCCAACCGTTGACTGGGAAGAGGAGTACTCTACTTCCAGTCTACAGCAACCCCAGGCTGGTAGAGACCTGCCTGGTACGAGACCTGACGATCCACCTTGACCGCGAAGGACCAGAACGTCGTCAGGGCAGAACACTCCGTAACCCCTGACGACGCAGAGGCCCCAGTGCGGCCTCCACGCACTTGGTGAAGATGCGGGGAGCCAGAGAAAACCGAACGGCAGCGTCTGGTACTCATACGCTAACCCTGCAAAGGAAGTGTAGGTAAGCCCTAGGATGGAAGATCGGAGATGCGCATACGCATCCTACAGGTCTATGGAGGAGAACCAGACCCCCACCTGACAGTGTTCAACAGGTAGGAGACGATCCAAAAAATGCTGAACCTTCCCATGTGGCGCAGGTCCGCCAGGAACTGTAGATAGTTGGCCCGGTCCCCCCGCTGTGCGTTGCCAACCCTGGAACCGTGTGAGCAGAGCGTTCCGTGTCGGGACATCTGACCCTGACACCACCCACGAGGCAATTGCACCCAAGGGGGGACCCCGACAGAAAGGGCCGGTTTGATACGGGGGGCTTCCTAGGTGAAAAAAGCCCCCCCACTGAACACCCCTCCAGAACATGCTGAGGAGTTGTTCTGCAGCCAGACATGCAAGGTGTAAGGACCCCATGGGTTCCTACACACCGTAGCCCTGCAGTGATATTACTACCACCCCAAATCACGCGTGCCTGCGAGACCACTGCCAATGTTTCAGGAGTGGGAGGCACCAACATGATACCTGGCCTGGCGAAGGCGAGGCCGGGGAAGCCCGCACTGTGTGCCTCAAAAGGTTTCGAGCCCCCCTGCTGACAACACTTAAGTTGACAGACGTAACACCAGGCTCAACCAACACAGCTTATGGTGTGGGAGCCGCTTGACAGCACAACATTCTCACGGACAGACCCAGGCTCAGCCATCAACTGGGTGTCAGCCCCTGTCCCCATGAGAAGCGAAAAGTGGGGCCGCCCGCGCTTCAATGGAGGCACGCGGCCCGCAGCCAAAGGAAACAATCAGAGCCCACTTTTTCCGCTGGTGTTGGGGAAGGGAGTGATCGGAGAGCGGGCTGCTCGCGGCAGGACGGTGACGGCTTGTTTGTTCAAGCCGAACCCATCCAACATGGCCGATCCCTCGGCCGCCAAGGCTGTCGGCCTTGTGGACACCTGTCGAATCAACGCCCAGGATACCTCCGGCAGGGGAAAACATGGCCGCCTGTCGAGGGCCTCTCTTCCGTGCTGTCTCTTCTTCTGGCTGCGCGGTGTGAGGCGGTGTGGGGCCTAGGACAATACCGCCTGCGCTCCAGCAGAAGACCAAAATCCCCTGCGGAGAGGGGAACCCTGAGCGGTTATAGCTTGCGGCTGGGCCAAAGCTAATAACGTCAACAACCTCGCGCGATGTGTCGACGTCGGCTGGCCCTCAAGGCCCCGCCACCAGACACCATTTTTTTAATAGAAAAAAACAGCAATTCGAACACAGTTCTAATCGCTGCCAATTCCATACCGTGGCGGTACAAGCTTTAGCAGCCCACCAGCCACTCGCCAGGCCGACCCACCCATGGCGTCGGCCGGGCGGGGCACTGTTTCAATATGTCAAAAACAAAGGACTGATGTTAACACGGAGCACCAGTGGTGGTTGCAAACAGCAACCTCCACTGTGGTGTGCACCATGAAAGGGTAAATGAATAAAAGAACTAAACCACAAAATACTGTAGAATGAGCAAACCCATATACACAACGTTAAGGGGAGGCGGACCAGAGCGAACTAGTCCCGCCTTCATTCAAAATATTCACAACAGCACACCAGCCCTAGCTTAGCCCATTTACCAAAAAAGGTAAACAAAGCCCCCCGCGCACTACTCCCCCAGTATACCGATTGACCGTCAGTATAAAATGGTTGAGAGGAGAGAAAGCTGTAGCAAAGACAGACCTTCTCAAAGCAGAGTGACAGAACGAAACAGTAGCCCACTACACTACTACTACAGCCTAGCGTGAGGCGATGTGGGACCCAGATCAACAACCGCCTGCGCACAGACACGCAACATGTTTACCATGTCGGCTGGACCCATAGCCCCACTACCCGACGCCAATGTGGATAGGAACTAGCCAGCTGAGCCATAACCCGCCGTTAAGTCCCATCCTGCAGTAATATAGCTCTACTGCTACACCGCCGAGCTCACGCATCGGCCCCAGATGGGGACACCGTTCCACAGACCCCGCCGGAACACAAAGGTAACTTAACTGGCTAGGCCTACCCTGTTATCAACCCATTTACCCGTAAAAAAGGTAAATAGGACTCAGCAAACCCCCACAACAGCTACCGACTGACCTTCATTGATGAACCGGGCAAGAGGAGGGAGAAGTGACAACATCTCACGGCGGAGACATTAGAACAACGTAGCAGTTAGCATGTAGCAGTAGTGTTAGCATGTAGCATTAGCGTTAGCATGTAGCATAGCATTAGATGTTTAACAGCACGCCCAAGACCGTTTGGAAACCCGTTCACTGCAGTGAAACATTCACCAAACCATCCTGCCCCCGGCGCCAACACACAACATGGTTGTGTAACAAAACAAACCAGCATTACTAACACTAATACCCATGCCTGAAGACACAGGGCCTACCTGGGCACAAGCTGGCCCGACAGCCAATATTGCACAGCTGAACCTTGGTCAGCTGCTATCAGACGAGGAAACATCAACATAGGCCCGTCGTGTCGCTGAAAACATGCTTTGAAGATGCCAGGGGCCAGCAACCTCCGGTAAGCTTTCAACATTACACAATTCCTCCAATCTTTTTCATACTACTAGTTACATACGGTGCACGCAGCCGATACGATGGAACGAAAATAGAGGAAGAGTGTTTGGTGACCATAGTCATGGTTATATAGGCTACGCCTCCATAGGGGCGGGGCCCGATCAGGTATGGGTGCATTAAGTTGTTCGTATTGGTGTACAGTAGGTACTAGGAGATAAGGGGTATCTCATAAGGCTAGAGCGGGACGCGATAGCCATATACGAGATATAACAGGTGTTAAAATGGGTGTCTACCGGGAACAAGGACGGTTTTTATTTGGAAAAGACGGGGCGATCATACAGTTTTTCGGGCACCACACACACGCAGCAACCACAGTTTAATATTCGCAGTGTGTTTTGTAGTTTGTTCGTTGGTTTTTGTTTGGTATTGTGCATCCTATACTTGGAGATCGATGGGATCACAATAAACAACATCTGAACTTGATACGACTCAACTGAATTAATTGTTTGCTGATAAAAGGTGCGTCTGAAAAGTTTTACCCCGTTCTGATCGCGGCTGATGACTTTTGGGATTTGCCGATACAACAGGACTGACTGAAGGAGCTGGACCTAAACGGCACAGTACAGTCCCCTCTCTGGGTAGATCTTGTGGACCTATTATAAGATGTTTTTTGTTTGATAAAAGTACTGAGAGTTCACTTGTTAGCCTGGAGTAACATATTATCTCTACACTTCACCTGTTAGCCTGCAGTAACATGTTATCTCTCTACACGTCACCTGTTAGCCTGCAGTAACATGTTATCTCTCTACACTTCACCTGTTAGCCTGCAGTAACATGTTATCTCTACACTTCACCTGCAGTAACATGTTATCTCTACACTTCACCTGCAGTAACATGTTATCTCTACACTTCACCTGTTAGTAACATGTTATCTCTACACTTCACCTGTTAGTAACATGTTATCTCTACACTTCACCTGTTAGTAACATGTTATCTCTACACTTCACCTGTTAGTAACATGTTATCTCTCTACACTTCACCTGCAGTAACATGTTATCTCTACACTTCACCTGTTAGTAACATGTTATCTCTACACTTCACCTGTTAGTAACATGTTATCTCTACACTTCACCTGTTAGTAACATGTTATCTCTACACTTCACCTGTTAGTAACATGTTATCTCTCTACACTTCACCTGCAGTAACATGTTATCTCTACACTTCACCTGCAGTAACATGTTATCTCTACACTTCACCTGCAGTAACATGTTATCTCTACACTTCACCTGTTAGTAACATGTTATCTCTACACTTCACCTGTTAGTAACATGTTATCTCTACACTTCACCTGTTAGTAACATGTTATCTCTACACTTCACCTGCAGTAACATGTTATCTCTACACTTCACCTGTTAGTAACATGTTATCTCTACACTTCACCTGTTAGTAACATGTTATCTCTACACTTCACCTGTTAGTAACATGTTATCTCTACACTTCACCTGTTAGTAACATGTTATCTCTACACTTCACCTGTTAGTAACATGTTATCTCTACACTTCACCTGTTAGTAACATGTTATCTCTACACTTCACCTGTTAGTAACATGTTATCTCTACACTTCACCTGCAGTAACATGTTATCTCTACACTTCACCTGCAGTAACATGTTATCTCTACACTTCACCTGCAGTAACATGTTATCTCTACACTTCACCTGTTAGTAACATGTTATCTCTACACTTCACCTGCAGTAACATGTTATCTCTACACTTCACCTGTTAGTAACATGTTATCTCTACACTTCACCTGCAGTAACATGTTATCTCTACACTTCACCTGTTAGTAACATGTTATCTCTACACTTCACCTGTTAGTAACATGTTATCTCTACACTTCACCTGCAGTAACATGTTATCTCTACACTTCACCTGCAGTAACATGTTATCTCTACACTTCACCTGTTAGTAACATGTTATCTCTACACTTCACCTGTTAGTAACATGTTATCTCTACACTTCACCTGTTAGTAACATGTTATCTCTACACTTCACCTGCAGTAACATGTTATCTCTACACTTCACCTGCAGTAACATGTTATCTCTACACTTCACCTGCAGTAACATGTTATCTCTACACTTCACCTGCAGTAACATGTTATCTCTACACTTCACCTGTTAGTAACATGTTATCTCTACACTTCACCTGTTAGTAACATGTTATCTCTACACTTCACCTGCAGTAACATGTTATCTCTACACTTCACCTGTTAGTAACATGTTATCTCTACACTTCACCTGCAGTAACATGTTATCTCTACACTTCACCTGCAGTAACATGTTATATCTACACTTCACCTGTTAGTAACATGTTATCTCTACACTTCACCTGTTAGTAACATGTTATCTCTACACTTCACCTGTTAGTAACATGTTATCTCTACACTTCACCTGTTAGTAACATGTTATATCTACACTTCACCTGCAGTAACATGTTATCTCTACACTTCACCTGCAGTAACATGTTATCTCTACATTTCACCTGCAGTAACATGTTATCTCTACACTTCACCTGCAGTAACATGTTATCTCTACACTTCACCTGCAGTAACATGTTATCTCTACACTTCACCTGCAGTAACATGTTATCTCTACACTTCACCTGTTAGTAACATGTTATCTCTACACTTCACCTGTTAGTAACATGTTATCTCTACACTTCACCTGCAGTAACATGTTATCTCTACACTTCACCTGTTAGTAACATGTTATCTCTACACTTCACCTGTTAGTAACATGTTATCTCTACACTTCACCTGTTAGTAACATGTTATCTCTACACTTCACCTGCAGTAACATGTTATCTCTACACTTCACCTGCAGTAACATGTTATCTCTACACTTCACCTGTTAGTAACATGTTATCTCTACACTTCACCTGTTAGTAACATGTTATCTCTACACTTCACCTGTTAGTAACATGTTATCTCTACACTTCACCTGTTAGTAACATGTTATCTCTACACTTCACCTGCAGTAACATGTTATCTCTACACTTCACCTGTTAGTAACATGTTATCTCTACACTTCACCTGTTAGTAACATGTTATCTCTACACTTCACCTGTTAGTAACATGTTATCTCTACACTCCACCTGCAGTAACATGTTATCTCTACACTCCACCTGCAGTAACATGTTATCTCTCTACACTTCACCTGCAGTAACATGTTATCTCTACACTTCACCTGCAGTAACATGTTATCTCTCTACACTTCACCTGTTAGTAACATGTTATCTCTACACTTCACCTGTTAGTAACATGTTATCTCTACACTTCACCTGCAGTAACATGTTATCTCTACACTTCACCTGTTAGTAACATGTTATCTCTACACTTCACCTGTTAGTAACATGTTATCTCTACACTTCACCTGTTAGTAACATGTTATCTCTACACTTCACCTGCAGTAACATGTTATCTCTACACTTCACCTGTTAGTAACATGTTATCTCTACACTTCACATGTTAGTAACATGTTATCTCTACACTTCACCTGCAGTAACATGTTATCTCTACACTTCACCTGTTAGTAACATGTTATCTCTACACTTCACCTGCAGTAACATGTTATCTCTACACTTCACCTGTTAGTAACATGTTATCTCTACACTTCACCTGCAGTAACATGTTATCTCTACACTTCACCTGTTAGTAACATGTTATCTCTACACTTCACCTGCAGTAACATGTTATCTCTACACTTAACCTGCAGTAACATGTTATCTCTACACTTCACCTGCAGTAACATGTTATCTCTACACTTCACCTGTTAGTAACATGTTATCTCTACACTTCACCTGTTAGTAACATGTTATCTCTACACTTCACCTGTTCATAACATGTTATCTCTACACTTCACCTGCAGTAACATGTTATCTCTACACTTCACCTGCAGTAACATGTTATCTCTACACTTCACCTGTTAGTAACATGTTATCTCTACACTTCACCTGTTAGTAACATGTTATCTCTACACTTCACCTGTTAGTAACATGTTATCTCTACACTTCACCTGTTAGTAACATGTTATCTCTACACTTCACCTGCAGTAACATGTTATCTCTACACTTCACCTGATAGTAACATGTTATCTCTACACTTCACCTGCAGTAACATGTTATCTCTACACTTCACCTGTTAGTAACATGTTATCTCTACACTTCACCTGTTAGTAACATGTTATCTCTACACTTCACCTGCAGTAACATGTTATCTCTACACTGCACCTGTTAGTAACATGTTATCTCTACACTTCACCTGTTAGTAACATGTTATCTCTACACTTCACCTTTTAGTAACATGTTATCTCTACACTTCACCTGCAGTAGCATGTTATCTCTCTACACTTCACCTGTTAGTAACATGTTATCTCTACACTTCACCTGTTAGTAACATGTTATCTCTACACTTCACCTGCAGTAACATGTTATCTCGACACTTCACCTGTTAGTAACATGTTATCTCTACACTTCACCTGCAGTAACATGTTATCTCTACACTTCACATGTTAGTAACATGTTATCTCTACACTTCACCTGTTAGTAACATGTTATCTCTACACTTCACCTGCAGTAACATGTTATCTCTACACTTCACCTGTTAGTAACATGTTATCTCTACACTTCACCTGTTAGTAACATGTTATCTCTACACTTCACCTGTTAGTAACATGTTATCTCTACACTTCACCTGCAGTAACATGTTATCTCTACACTTCACCTGTTAGTAACATGTTATCTCTACACTTCACCTGCAGTAACATGTTATCTCTACACTTCACCTGTTAGTAACATGTTATCTCTACACTTCACCTGCAGTAACATGTTATCTCTACACTTCACCTGCAGTAGCATGTTATCTCTCTACACTTCACCTGTTAGTAACATGTTATCTCTACACTTCACCTGCAGTAACATGTTATCTCTACACTTCACCTGCAGTAACATGTTATCTCTACACTTCACCTGTTAGTAACATGTTATCTCTCTACACTTCACCTGCAGTAACATGTTATCTCTACACTTCACCTGCAGTAACATGTTATCTCTACACTTCACCTGCAGTAACATGTTATCTCTACACTTCACCTGTTAGTAACATGGTATCTCTCTACACTTCACCTGCAGTAACATGTTATCTCTACACTTCACCTGTTAGTAACATGTTATCTCTACACTTCACCTGTTAGTAACATGTTATCTCTACACTTCACCTGCATTAACATGTTATCTCTACACTTCACCTGCAGTAACATGTTATCTCTACACTTCACCTGTTAGTAACATGTTATCTCTACACTTCACCTGCAGTAACATGTTATCTCTCTACACTTCACCTGCAGTAACATGTTATCTCTACACTTCACCTGTTAGTAACATGTTATCTCTACACTTCACCTGCAGTAACATGTTATCTCTACACTTCACCTGTTAGTAACATGTTATCTCTACACTTCACCTGTTAGTAACATGTTATCTCTACACTTCACCTGTTAGTAACATGTTATCTCTACACTTCACCTGCAGTAACATGTTATCTCTACACTTCACCTGTTAGTAACATGTTATCTCTACACTTCACCTGCAGTAACATGTTATCTCTACACTTCACCTGTTAGTAACATGTTATCTCTACACTTCACCTGCAGTAACATGTTATCTCTACACTTCACCTGCAGTAGCATGTTATCTCTCTACACTTCACCTGTTAGTAACATGTTATCTCTACACTTCACCTGCAGTAACATGTTATCTCTACACTTCACCTGCAGTAACATGTTATCTCTACACTTCACCTGTTAGTAACATGTTATCTCTCTACACTTCACCTGCAGTAACATGTTATCTCTACACTTCACCTGCAGTAACATGTTATCTCTACACTTCACCTGCAGTAACATGTTATCTCTACACTTCACCTGTTAGTAACATGGTATCTCTCTACACTTCACCTGCAGTAACATGTTATCTCTACACTTCACCTGTTAGTAACATGTTATCTCTACACTTCACCTGTTAGTAACATGTTATCTCTACACTTCACCTGCATTAACATGTTATCTCTACACTTCACCTGCAGTAACATGTTATCTCTACACTTCACCTGTTAGTAACATGTTATCTCTACACTTCACCTGCAGTAACATGTTATCTCTCTACACTTCACCTGCAGTAACATGTTATCTCTACACTTCACCTGTTAGTAACATGTTATCTCTACACTTCACCTGCAGTAACATGTTATCTCTACACTTCACCTGCAGTAACATGTTATCTCTACACTTCACCTGCAGTAACATGTTATCTCTACACTTCACCTGTTAGTAACATGTTATCTCTACACTTCACCTGCAGTAACATGTTATCTCTACACTTCACCTGCAGTAACATGTTATCTCTACACTTCACCTGTTAGTAACATGTTATCTCTACACTTCACCTGTTAGTAACATGTTATCTCTACACTTCACCTGCAGTAACATGTTATCTCTACACTTCACCTGTTAGTAACATGTTATCTCTACACTTCACCTGCAGTAACATGTTATCTCTACACTTCACCTGCAGTAACATGTTATCTCTACACTTCACCTGCAGTAACATGTTATCTCTACACTTCACCTGTTAGTAACATGTTATCTCTACACTTCACCTGTTAGTAACATGTTATCTCTACACTTCACCTGTTAGTAACATGTTATCTCTACACTTCACCTGCAGTAACATGTTATCTCTACACTTCACCTGTTAGTAACATGTTATCTCTACACTTCACCTGTTAGTAACATGTTATCTCTACACTTCACCTGCAGTAACATGTTATCTCTACACTTCACCTGTTAGTAACATGATATCTCTACACTTCACCTGTTAGTAACATGTTATCTCTACACTTCACCTGCAGTAACATGTTATCTCTCTACACTTCACCTGCAGTAACATGTTATCTCTACACTTCACCTGCAGTAACATGTTATCTCTACACTTCACCTGTTAGTAACATGTTATCTCTACACTTCACCTGCAGTAACATGTTATCTCTCTACACTTCACCTGCAGTAACATGTTATCTCTACACTTCACCTGCAGTAACATGTTATCTCTACACTTCACCTGTTAGTAACATGTTATCTCTACACTTCACCTGTTAGTAACATGTTATCTCTACACTTCACCTGTTAGTAACATGTTATCTCTACACTTCACCTGCAGTAACATGTTATCTCTACACTTCACCTGTTAGTAACATGTTATCTATACACTTCACCTGCAGTAACATGTTATCTCTACACTTCACCTGTTAGTAACATGTTATCTCTACACTTCACCTGCAGTAACATGTTATCTCTACACTTCACCTGTTAGTAACATGTTATCTCTACACTTCACCTGTTAGTAACATGTTATCTCTACACTTCACCTGTTAGTAACATGTTATCTCTACACTTCACCTGCAGTAACATGTTATCTCTACACTTCACCTGTTAGTAACATGTTATCTCTACACTTCACCTGTTAGTAACATGTTATCTCTACACTTCACCTGCAGTAGCATGTTATCTCTCTACACTTCACCTGTTAGTAACATGTTATCTCTACACTTCACCTGTTAGTAACATGTTATCTCTACACTTCACCTGTTAGTAACATGTTATCTCTACACTTCACCTGCAGTAACATGTTATCTCTACACTTCACATGTTAGTAACATGTTATCTCTACACTTCACCTGTTAGTAACATGTTATCTCTACACTTCACCTGCAGTAACATGTTATCTCTACACTTCACCTGTTAGTAACATGTTATCTCTACACTTCACCTGTTAGTAACATGTTATCTCTACACTTCACCTGTTAGTAACATGTTATCTCTACACTTCACCTGCAGTAACATGTTATCTCTACACTTCACCTGTTAGTAACATGTTATCTCTACACTTCACATGTTAGTAACATGTTATCTCTACACTTCACCTGCAGTAACATGTTATCTCTACACTTCACCTGTTAGTAACATGTTATCTCTACACTTCACCTGCAGTAACATGTTATCTCTACACTTCACATGTTAGTAACATGTTATCTCTACACTTCACCTGTTAGTAACATGTTATCTCTACACTTCACCTGCAGTAACATGTTATCTCTACACTTCACCTGCAGTAACATGTTATCTCTACACTTCACCTGCAGTAACATGTTATCTCTACACTTCACCTGTTAGTAACATGTTATCTCTACACTTCACCTGTTAGTAACATGTTATCTCTACACTTCACCTGTTCATAACATGTTATCTCTACACTTCACCTGCAGTAACATGTTATCTCTACACTTCACCTGCAGTAACATGTTATCTCTACACTTCACCTGTTAGTAACATGTTATCTCTACACTTCACCTGTTAGTAACATGTTATCTCTACACTTCACCTGTTAGTAACATGTTATCTCTACACTTCACCTGTTAGTAACATGTTATCTCTACACTTCACCTGCAGTAACATGTTATCTCTACACTTCACCTGTTAGTAACATGTTATCTCTACACTTCACCTGCAGTAACATGTTATCTCTACACTTCACCTGTTAGTAACATGTTATCTCTACACTTCACCTGTTAGTAACATGTTATCTCTACACTTCACCTGCAGTAACATGTTATCTCTACACTGCACCTGTTAGTAACATGTTATCTCTACACTTCACCTGTTAGTAACATGTTATCTCTACACTTCACCTTTTAGTAACATGTTATCTCTACACTTCACCTGCAGTAGCATGTTATCTCTCTACACTTCACCTGTTAGTAACATGTTATCTCTACACTTCACCTGTTAGTAACATGTTATCTCTACACTTCACCTGCAGTAACATGTTATCTCGACACTTCACCTGTTAGTAACATGTTATCTCTACACTTCACCTGCAGTAACATGTTATCTCTACACTTCACATGTTAGTAACATGTTATCTCTACACTTCACCTGTTAGTAACATGTTATCTCTACACTTCACCTGCAGTAACATGTTATCTCTACACTTCACCTGTTAGTAACATGTTATCTCTACACTTCACCTGTTAGTAACATGTTATCTCTACACTTCACCTGCAGTAACATGTTATCTCTACACTTCACCTGTTAGTAACATGTTATCTCTACACTTCACCTGCAGTAACATGTTATCTCTACACTTCACCTGTTAGTAACATGTTATCTCTACACTTCACCTGCAGTAACATGTTATCTCTACACTTCACCTGCAGTAGCATGTTATCTCTCTACACTTCACCTGTTAGTAACATGTTATCTCTACACTTCACCTGCAGTAACATGTTATCTCTACACTTCACCTGCAGTAACATGTTATCTCTACACTTCACCTGTTAGTAACATGTTATCTCTCTACACTTCACCTGCAGTAACATGTTATCTCTACACTTCACCTGCAGTAACATGTTATCTCTACACTTCACCTGCAGTAACATGTTATCTCTACACTTCACCTGTTAGTAACATGGTATCTCTACACTTAACCTGTTAGTAACATGTTATCTCTACACTTCACCTGTTAGTAACATGTTATCTCTCTACACGTCACCTGTTAGTAACATGTTATCTCTACACTTCACCTGCAGTAACATGTTATCTCTACACTTCACCTGTTAGTAACATGTTATCTCTACACTTCACCTGTTAGTAACATGTTATCTCTACACTTCACCTGCATTAACATGTTATCTCTACACTTCACCTGCAGTAACATGTTATCTCTACACTTCACCTGTTAGTAACATGTTATCTCTACACTTCACCTGCAGTAACATGTTATCTCTCTACACTTCACCTGCAGTAACATGTTATCTCTACACTTCACCTGTTAGTAACATGTTATCTCTACACTTCACCTGCAGTAACATGTTATCTCTACACTTCACCTGCAGTAACATGTTATCTCTACACTTCACCTGCAGTAACATGTTATCTCTACACTTCACCTGTTAGTAACATGTTATCTCTACACTTCACCTGCAGTAACATGTTATCTCTACACTTCACCTGCAGTAACATGTTATCTCTACACTTCACCTGTTAGTAACATGTTATCTCTACACTTCACCTGTTAGTAACATGTTATCTCTACACTTCACCTGCAGTAACATGTTATCTCTACACTTCACCTGTTAGTAACATGTTATCTCTACACTTCACCTGCAGTAACATGTTATCTCTACACTTCACCTGCAGTAACATGTTATCTCTACACTTCACCTGCAGTAACATGTTATCTCTACACTTCACCTGTTAGTAACATGTTATCTCTACACTTCACCTGTTAGTAACATGTTATCTCTACACTTCACCTGTTAGTAACATGTTATCTCTACACTTCACCTGCAGTAACATGTTATCTCTACACTTCACCTGTTAGTAACATGTTATCTCTACACTTCACCTGTTAGTAACATGTTATCTCTACACTTCACCTGCAGTAACATGTTATCTCTACACTTCACCTGTTAGTAACATGGTATCTCTACACTTCACCTGTTAGTAACATGTTATCTCTACACTTCACCTGCAGTAACATGTTATCTCTCTACACTTCACCTGCAGTAACATGTTATCTCTACACTTCACCTGCAGTAACATGTTATCTCTACACTTCACCTGTTAGTAACATGTTATCTCTACACTTCACCTGCAGTAACATGTTATCTCTCTACACTTCACCTGCAGTAACATGTTATCTCTACACTTCACCTGCAGTAACATGTTATCTCTACACTTCACCTGTTAGTAACATGTTATCTCTCTACACTTCACCTGCAGTAACATGTTATCTCTACACTTCACCTGCAGTAACATGTTATCTCTACACTTCACCTGCAGTAACATGTTATCTCTACACTTCACCTGTTAGTAACATGGTATCTCTACACTTAACCTGTTAGTAACATGTTATCTCTACACTTCACCTGTTAGTAACATGTTATCTCTCTACACGTCACCTGTTAGTAACATGTTATCTCTACACTTCACCTGCAGTAACATGTTATCTCTACACTTCACCTGTTAGTAACATGTTATCTCTACACTTCACCTGTTAGTAACATGTTATCTCTACACTTCACCTGCATTAACATGTTATCTCTACACTTCACCTGCAGTAACATGTTATCTCTACACTTCACCTGTTAGTAACATGTTATCTCTACACTTCACCTGCAGTAACATGTTATCTCTCTACACTTCACCTGCAGTAACATGTTATCTCTACACTTCACCTGTTAGTAACATGTTATCTCTACACTTCACCTGCAGTAACATGTTATCTCTACACTTCACCTGCAGTAACATGTTATCTCTACACTTCACCTGCAGTAACATGTTATCTCTACACTTCACCTGTTAGTAACATGTTATCTCTACACTTCACCTGCAGTAACATGTTATCTCTACACTTCACCTGCAGTAACATGTTATCTCTACACTTCACCTGTTAGTAACATGTTATCTCTACACTTCACCTGTTAGTAACATGTTATCTCTACACTTCACCTGCAGTAACATGTTATCTCTACACTTCACCTGTTAGTAACATGTTATCTCTACACTTCACCTGCAGTAACATGTTATCTCTACACTTCACCTGCAGTAACATGTTATCTCTACACTTCACCTGCAGTAACATGTTATCTCTACACTTCACCTGTTAGTAACATGTTATCTCTACACTTCACCTGTTAGTAACATGTTATCTCTACACTTCACCTGTTAGTAACATGTTATCTCTACACTTCACCTGCAGTAACATGTTATCTCTACACTTCACCTGTTAGTAACATGTTATCTCTACACTTCACCTGTTAGTAACATGTTATCTCTACACTTCACCTGCAGTAACATGTTATCTCTACACTTCACCTGTTAGTAACATGGTATCTCTACACTTCACCTGTTAGTAACATGTTATCTCTACACTTCACCTGCAGTAACATGTTATCTCTCTACACTTCACCTGCAGTAACATGTTATCTCTACACTTCACCTGCAGTAACATGTTATCTCTACACTTCACCTGTTAGTAACATGTTATCTCTACACTTCACCTGCAGTAACATGTTATCTCTCTACACTTCACCTGCAGTAACATGTTATCTCTACACTTCACCTGCAGTAACATGTTATCTCTACACTTCACCTGTTAGTAACATGTTATCTCTACACTTCACCTGTTAGTAACATGTTATCTCTACACTTCACCTGTTAGTAACATGTTATCTCTACACTTCACCTGTTAGTAACATGTTATCTCTACACTTCACCTGCAGTAACATGTTATCTCTACACTTCACCTGTTAGTAACATGTTATCTATACACTTCACCTGCAGTAACATGTTATCTCTACACTTCACCTGTTAGTAACATGTTATCTCTACACTTCACCTGTTAGTAACATGTTATCTCTACACTTCACCTGCAGTAACATGTTATCTCTACACTTCACCTGTTAGTAACATGTTATATCTACACTTCACCTGTTAGTAACATGTTATCTCTACACTTCACCTGCAGTAACATGTTATCTCTACACTTCACCTGTTAGTAACATGTTATCTCTACACTTCACCTGTTAGTAACATGTTATCTCTACACTTCACCTGTTAGTAACATGTTATCTCTACACTTCACCTGCAGTAACATGTTATCTCTACACTTCACCTGTTAGTAACATGTTATCTCTACACTTCACCTGTTAGTAACATGTTATCTCTACACTTCACCTGCAGTAGCATGTTATCTCTCTACACTTCACCTGTTAGTAACATGTTATCTCTACACTTCACCTGTTAGTAACATGTTATCTCTACACTTCACCTGCAGTAACATGTTATCTCGACACTTCACCTGTTAGTAACATGTTATCTCTACACTTCACCTGCAGTAACATGTTATCTCTACACTTCACATGTTAGTAACATGTTATCTCTACACTTCACCTGTTAGTAACATGTTATCTCTACACTTCACCTGCAGTAACATGTTATCTCTACACTTCACCTGTTAGTAACATGTTATCTCTACACTTCACCTGTTAGTAACATGTTATCTCTACACTTCACCTGTTAGTAACATGTTATCTCTACACTTCACCTGCAGTAACATGTTATCTCTACACTTCACCTGTTAGTAACATGTTATCTCTACACTTCACCTGTTAGTAACATGTTATCTCTACACTTCACCTGTTAGTAACATGTTATCTCTACACTTCACCTGTTAGTAACATGTTATCTCTACACTTCACCTGCAGTAACATGTTATCTCTACACTTCACCTGTTAGTAACATGTTATCTCTACACTTCACCTGTTAGTAACATGTTATCTCTCTACACTTCAAGTTCAAGTTCAAGTTCTTTAATAGTTGTCATACAGAAGTACAGAATACTTTCATACAAAATGCTTCTTACTGTTACGCTCCAGAGACTGTGCTAGACAAGATAGTATCAAATAACATAATAACATAATATAGCATGAATTTAGAAGAAGAAAATGAGGTCACAGTTGTTCGGTATAGACATATGTACAATGTTCTGAGTTACCATATAATATACAATACACAATACTATGCAGTGTACTAATGTACAGTACTATCTAGTGCAAAGCAGAAATGGGATGAGGTACAATTTTAGGTACAATTTACAGTAAGGTGTACGAGTTGTAGTGCAATCCTTCATCCATAAATATAAAGTGTGGGGAGTGGGTGCTACAGTGTGTTTGTTTAAAGTGGGTGTGTGCTATAAAGTGTGTGTAGTGGGTGCTACAGTGTGTTTGTTTAAAGTGAGTGTGTGCGTGTGGATGTGTGTGCTATGTGTGTTTGGTGGTTGTTGTTGTGTAGTGTTCATTCATTGTTCGTTTAGCAGCCTGATGGCCTGGGGATAGAAGCTACTTCTGAGTCTTTCTGTGCTCGCCTTGAGACTCCTGTATCGCTTGCCTGACGGCAGCAGTTCAAAGAGGCAGTTGTTCGGGTGGCTCGAGTCCTTAATAATTCTCTTAGCCTTCCCCTTGCAACGCTTGTA
The DNA here is from genome assembly GCF_963971535.1 of Notolepis coatsorum. Classification (NCBI taxonomy): domain Eukaryota; kingdom Metazoa; phylum Chordata; class Actinopteri; order Aulopiformes; family Paralepididae; genus Notolepis; species Notolepis coatsorum. Next base: position 158,663,560 of record NC_140171.1, on the reverse strand, counting down.
GTAAATGTTTTGGAGGGTGGGGAGCCCCCCTCCAATTGTGCGTTCGGCTGAACGTGTCACTCTTTGTAGTCTGCTTTGGTCTTTTGCAGTGCTATTCCCAAACCAGGAGGTGATGTTGCCGGTCAAGATGCTCTCTATTGTACATGAGTAGAAGTTCTTAAGGATCTTCTGGCTGACTTGGAACTTCCTTAGGCGCCTGAGGAAGTAGAGGCGTTGTCGTGCCTTCTTCACCACACTGTTAATGTGTGTGGTCCATGTCAAGTCCTCGGATATGTAGGCTCCGAGGTACTTGAAGCTGTTGACTCTCTCAACCGGTGCCCCGTCGATGCTGAGGGGGCTGTAGTCCTTGACCCCCGACCTCCTGAAGTCCACAATCATCTCCTTTGTTTTGCTGACGTTCAGGGAGAGGCTGTTTTCCTGGCACCATCCCGCCAGGACCTTGACCTCTTCCAGGTAGGCCCTCTCGTCGTTGGCAGAGATCAGGCCCACCACCACTGTGTCGTCAGCAAATTTGACGATTGTATTGCTACTCCGCTGAGCCACACAGTCGTGTGTGTACAGGGAGTAGAGGAGGGGACTCAGAACACAGCCCTGGGGGGCCCCTATGTTGAGGGTGATGGATGAGGAGGTGCAGTTGCCTGCTCTCACCACCTGGGGTCTGCCAGTCAGGAAGTCCAAGACCCACTGGCAGAGGTCATAGCCCAAGCCCAGGTCCCTGAGCTTGGCTATGAGTATGGAGGGGACTATGGTATTGAATGCCGAGCTGTAGTCGATGAATAGCATTCTCACATAGTTCCCCTGCCTCTTGTCCAGGTGTGATGCTGCTGTGTGCAGCACATGGGATATGGCGTCCTCCGTGGACCTGTTGGGGCGGTATGCAAATTGCAGGGGGTCCATGTTGATGGGGAGGGAGGAGCAGATGTAGCCCTTTACTAGCTTCTCAAAGCACTTCATGGCTATGGAGGTGAGAGCTACAGGGCGGTAGTCGTTGAGGCAAGCAGGCTTGGATTTTTTGGGTACAGGGATAATAGTGGACTTCTTCAGGCAGGTGGGGATGACAGCCTGTTCTAAGGACAGGTTAAATATGTCAGTGAATACTGGGGCCAGTTGGTCGGCACAGACTTTTAGGACGCGGCCGGGGATGCCGTCCGGACCTGCTGCCTTCCTGATATTCACTTTTTTAAAGGTCCGCCTCACCTCATGCTCTGTTACCCTGAACACTGCGCCTCCATCAGCAGCCGACCCCCCCCCCCCCATTGCCGAGGCTTGTGAGCTGGTGTTGTTATTACCAGCATCAAACCTCGCATAGAAGGTATTGAGGTCGTTTGCTAAGGAGATGTCACTGTTCAGTTTGAGGGAGGCGCCTTTGTAGTCTGTCATCGTTTTGAGCCCCTGCCACATAGCTCTAGAGTCAGCTTGTTCAAACTGGAGTTCAATTTTATCCCTGTAGCGCCGTTTGGCCTCTGACACTGTCCTCCTTACGTTGTGTCGCGCCACCTTGTGGTCATTCATGTTGCCTGCCACTAGGCCGTCATTGTATGCTTTGGTGCGCTCTCTCAGAGCTTCACGGACGGATTTGTCTACCCAGGGTTTTTGATTTGGGTAAACTTTCATTTTGGTAGTGGGGATTGTTTCTTTCACCCTAGTACAGACATAGTCCAGCACTGTCTCCGTGTAGGCATTAATGTTATCTGTGTCGCGGAACACAATGCAGTAACATGTTATCTCTACACTTCACCTGCAGTAACATGTTATCTCTACACTTCACCTGTTAGTAACATGTTATCTCTACACTTCACCTGCAGTAACATGTTATCTCTCTACACTTCACCTGCAGTAACATGTTATCTCTACACTTCACCTGTTAGTAACATGTTATCTCTACACTTCACCTGCAGTAACATGTTATCTCTACACTTCACCTGCAGTAACATGTTATCTCTACACTTCACCTGTTAGTAACATGTTATCTCTACACTTCACCTGCAGTAACATGTTATCTCTACACTTCACCTGCAGTAACATGTTATCTCTACACTTCACCTGTTAGTAACATGTTATCTCTACACTTCACCTGTTAGTAACATGTTATCTCTACACTTCACCTGCAGTAACATGTTATCTCTACACTTCACCTGTTAGTAACATGTTATCTCTACACTTCACCTGCAGTAACATGTTATCTCTACACTTCACCTGCAGTAACATGTTATCTCTACACTTCACCTGCAGTAACATGTTATCTCTACACTTCACCTGTTAGTAACATGTTATCTCTACACTTCACCTGTTAGTAACATTTTATCTCTACACTTCACCTGTTAGTAACATGTTATCTCTACACTTCACCTGCAGTAACATGTTATCTCTACACTTCACCTGTTAGTAACATGTTATCTCTACACTTCACCTGTTAGTAACATGTTATCTCTACACTTCACCTGCAGTAACATGTTATCTCAACACTTCACCTGTTAGTAACATGGTATCTCTACACTTCACCTGTTAGTAACATGTTATCTCTACACTTCACCTGCAGTAACATGTTATCTCTCTACACTTCACCTGCAGTAACATGTTATCTCTACACTTCACCTGCAGTAACATGTTATCTCTACACTTCACCTGTTAGTAACATGTTATCTCTACACTTCACCTGCAGTAACATGTTATCTCTCTACACTTCACCTGCAGTAACATGTTATCTCTACACTTCACCTGCAGTAACATGTTATCTCTACACTTCACCTGTTAGTAACATGTTATCTCTACACTTCACCTGTTAGTAACATGTTATCTCTACACTTCACCTGTTAGTAACATGTTATCTCTACACTTCACCTGTTAGTAACATGTTATCTCTACACTTCACCTGCAGTAACATGTTATCTCTACACTTCACCTGTTATTAACATGTTATCTCTACACTTCACCTGCAGTAACATGTTATCTCTACACTTCACATGTTAGTAACATGTTATCTCTACACTTCACCTGTTAGTAACATGTTATCTCTACACTTCACCTGCAGTAACATGTTATCTCTACACTTCACCTGTTAGTAACATGTTATATCTACACTTCACCTGTTAGTAACATGTTATCTCTACACTTCACCTGCAGTAACATGTTATCTCTACACTTCACCTGTTAGTAACATGTTATCTCTACACTTCACCTGTTAGTAACATGTTATCTCTACACTTCACCTGTTAGTAACATGTTATCTCTACACTTCACCTGCAGTAACATGTTATCTCTACACTTCACCTGTTAGTAACATGTTATCTCTACACTTCACCTGTTAGTAACATGTTATCTCTACACTTCACCTGCAGTAGCATGTTATCTCTCTACACTTCACCTGTTAGTAACATGTTATCTCTACACTTCACCTGTTAGTAACATGTTATCTCTACACTTCACCTGCAGTAACATGTTATCTCGACACTTCACCTGTTAGTAACATGTTATCTCTACACTTCACCTGCAGTAACATGTTATCTCTACACTTCACCTGTTAGTAACATGTTATCTCTACACTTCACCTGCAGTAACATGTTATCTCTACACTTCACCTGTTAGTAACATGGTATCTCTACACTTCACCTGTTAGTAACATGTTATCTCTACACTTCACCTGTTAGTAACATGTTATCTCTACACTTCACCTGCAGTAACATGTTATCTCTACACTTCACCTGTTAGTAACATGTTATCTCTACACTTCACCTGTTAGTAACATGTTATCTCTACACTTCACCTGTTAGTAACATGTTATCTCTACACTTCACCTGTTAGTAACATGTTATCTCTACACTTCACCTGCAGTAACATGTTATCTCTACACTTCACCTGTTAGTAACATGTTATCTCTACACTTCACCTGTTAGTAACATGTTATCTCTACACTTCACCTGTTAGTAACATGTTATCTCTACACTTCACCTGCAGTAACATGTTATCTCTACACTTCACCTGTTAGTAACATGTTATCTCTACACTTCACCTGTTAGTAACATGTTATCTCTACACTTCACCTGTTAGTAACATGTTATCTCTACACTTCACCTGTTAGTAACATGTTATCTCTACACTTCACCTGTTAGTAACATGTTATCTCTACACTTCACCTGTTAGTAACATGTTATCTCTACACTTCACCTGTTAGTAACATGTTATCTCTACACTTCACCTGTTAGTAACATGTTATCTCTACACTTCACCTGCAGTAACATGTTATCTCTACACTTCACCTGTTAGTAACATGTTATCTCTACACTTCACCTGCAGTAACATGTTATCTCTACACTTCACCTGTTAGTAACATGTTATCTCTACACTTCACCTGTTAGTAACATGTTATCTCTACACTTCACCTGCAGTAACATGTTATCTCTCTACACTTCACCTGCAGTAACATGTTATCTCTACACTTCACCTGTTAGTAACATGTTATCTCTACACTTCACCTGCAGTAACATGTTATCTCTACACTTCACATGTTAGTAACATGTTATCTCTACACTTCACCTGTTAGTAACATGTTATCTCTACACTTCACCTGTTAGTAACATGTTATCTCTACACTTCACATGTTAGTAACATGTTATCTCTACACTTCACCTGCAGTAACATGTTATCTCTACACTTCACATGTTAGTAACATGTTATCTCTACACTTCACCTGTTAGTAACATGTTATCTCTACACTTCACCTGCAGTAACATGTTATCTCTACACTTCACCTGTTAGTAACATGTTATCTCTACACTTCACCTGTTAGTAACATGTTATCTCTACACTTCACCTGTTAGTAACATGTTATCTCTACACTTCACCTGTTAGTAACATGTTATCTCTACACTTCACCTGCAGTAACATGTTATCTCTACACTTCACCTGCAGTAACATGTTATCTCTACACTTCACCTGCAGTAACATGTTATCTCTACACTTCACCTGCAGTAACATGTTATCTCTACACTTCACCTGCAGTAACATGTTATCTCTACACTTCACCTGTTAGTAACATGTTATCTCTACACTTCACCTGTTAGTAACATGTTATCTCTACACTTCACCTGCAGTAACATGTTATCTCTACACTTCACCTGTTAGTAACATGTTATCTCTACACTTCACCTGTTAGTAACATGTTATCTCTACACTTCACCTGCAGTAACATGTTATATCTACACTTCACCTGTAGTAACATGTTATCTCTACACTTCACCTGTTAGTAACATGTTATCTCTACACTTCACCTGTTAGTAACATGTTATCTCTACACATCACCTGTTAGTAACATGTTATCTCTACACTTCACATGTTAGTAACATGTTATCTCTACACTTCACCTGCAGTAACATGTTATCTCTACACTTCACCTGTTAGTAACATGTTATCTCTACACTTCACCTGTTAGTAACATGTTATCTCTACACTTCACCTGTTAGTAACATGTTATCTCTACACTTCACCTGTTAGTAACATGTTATCTCTACACTTCACCTGCATTAACATGTTATCTCTACACTTCACCTGCAGTAACATGTTATCTCTACACTTCACCTGTTAGTAACATGTTATCTCTACACTTCACCTGCAGTAACATGTTATCTCTACACTTCACCTGTTAGTAACATGTTATCTCTACACTTCACCTGCAGTAACATGTTATCTCTACACTTCACCTGTTAGTAACATGTTATCTCTACACTTCACCTGCAGTAACATGTTATCTCTCTACACTTCACCTGCAGTAACATGTTATCTCTACACTTCACCTGTTAGTAACATGTTATCTCTACACTTCACCTGCAGTAACATGTTATCTCTACACTTCACCTGCAGTAACATGTTATCTCTACACTTCACCTGCAGTAACATGTTATCTCTACACTTCACCTGTTAGTAACATGTTATCTCTACACTTCACCTGCAGTAACATGTTATCTCTACACTTCACCTGCAGTAACATGTTATCTCTACACTTCACCTGCAGTAACATGTTATCTCTACACTTCACCTGTTAGTAACATGTTATCTCTACACTTCACCTGTTCGTAACATGTTATCTCTACACTTCACCTGTTAGTAACATGTTATCTCTACACTTCACCTGCAGTAACATGTTATCTCTACACTTCACCTGTTAGTAACATGTTATCTCTACACTTCACCTGTTAGTAACATGTTATCTCTACACTTCACCTGTTAGTAACATGTTATCTCTACACTTCACCTGTTAGTAACATGTTATCTCTACACTTCACCTGTTCGTAACATGTTATCTCTACACTTCACCTGTTAGTAACATGTTATCTCTACACTTCACCTGCAGTAACATGTTATCTCTACACTTCACCTGTTAGTAACATGTTATCTCTACACTTCACCTGTTAGTAACATGTTATCTCTACACTTCACCTGCAGTAACATGTTATCTCTACACTTCACCTGTTAGTAACATGTTATCTCTACACTTCACCTGTTAGTAACATGTTATCTCTACACTTCACCTGCAGTAACATGTTATCTCTCTATACTTCACCTGCAGTAACATGTTATCTCTACACTTCACTTGCAGCTACATGTTATCTCTACACTTCACCTGTTAGTAACATGTTATCTCTACACTTCACCTGCAGTAACATGTTATCTCTCTACACTTCACCTGCAGTAACATGTTATCTCTACACTTCACCTGCAGTAACATGTTATCTCTACACTTCACCTGTTAGTAACATGTTATCTCTACACTTCACCTGTTAGTAACATGTTATCTCTACACTTCACCTGTTAGTAACATGTTATCTCTACACTTCACCTGTTAGTAACATGTTATCTCTACACTTCACCTGTTAGTAACATGTTATCTCTACACTTCACATGCAGTAACATGTTATCTCTACACTTCACCTGTTAGTAACATGTTATCTCTACACTTCACCTGCAGTAACATGTTATCTCTACACTTCACCTGTTAGTAACATGTTATCTCTACACTTCACCTGTTAGTAACATGTTATCTCTACACTTCACCTGCAGTAACATGTTATCTCTACACTTCACCTGTTAGTAACATGTTATATCTACACTTCACCTGTTAGTAACATGTTATCTCTACACTTCACCTGCAGTAACATGTTATCTCTACACTTCACCTGTTAGTAACATGTTATCTCTACACTTCACCTGTTAGTAACATGTTATCTCTACACTTCACCTGCAGTAACATGTTATCTCTACACTTCACCTGTAGTAACATGTTATCTCTACACTTCACCTGTTAGTAACATGTTATCTCTACACTTCACCTGTTAGTAACATGTTATCTCTACACTTCACCTGTTAGTAACATCTTATCTCTACACATCACCTGTTAGTAACATGTTATCTCTACACTTCACATGTTAGTAACATGTTATCTCTACACTTCACCTGCAGTAACATGTTATCTCTACACTTCACCTGTTAGTAACATGTTATCTCTACACTTCACCTGTTAGTAACATGTTATCTCTACACTTCACCTGTTAGTAACATGTTATCTCTACACTTCACCTGTTAGTAACATGTTATCTCTACACTTCACCTGTTAGTAACATGTTATCTCTACACGTCACCTGTTAGTAACATGTTATCTCTACACTTCACCTGCAGTAACATGTTATCTCTACACTTCACCTGCAGTAACATGTTATCTCTACACTCCACCTGCAGTAACATGTTATCTCTACACTTCACCTGCAGTAACATGTTATCTCTCTACACTTCACCTGCAGTACCATGTTATCTCTACACTTCACCTGTTAGTAACATGTTATCTCTACACTTCACCTGTTAGTAACATGTTATCTCTACACTTCACCTGTTAGTAACATGTTATCTCTACACTTCACCTGTTAGTAACATGTTATCTCTACACTTCACCTGCAGTAACATGTTATCTCTACACTTCACCTGCAGTAACATGTTATCTCTACACTTCACCTGCAGTAACATGTTATCTCTACACTTCACCTGCAGTAACATGTTATCTCTACACTTCACCTGCAGTAACATGTTATCTCTACACTTCACCTGTTAGTAACATGTTATCTCTACACTTCACCTGTTAGTAACATGTTATCTCTACACTTCACCTGCAGTAACATGTTATCTCTACACTTCACCTGTTAGTAACATGTTATCTCTACACTTCACCTGTTAGTAACATGTTATCTCTACACTTCACCTGCAGTAACATGTTATATCTACACTTCACCTGTAGTAACATGTTATCTCTACACTTCACCTGTTAGTAACATGTTATCTCTACACTTCACCTGTTAGTAACATGTTATCTCTACACATCACCTGTTAGTAACATGTTATCTCTACACTTCACATGTTAGTAACATGTTATCTCTACACTTCACCTGCAGTAACATGTTATCTCTACACTTCACCTGTTAGTAACATGTTATCTCTACACTTCACCTGTTAGTAACATGTTATCTCTACACTTCACCTGTTAGTAACATGTTATCTCTACACTTCACCTGTTAGTAACATGTTATCTCTACACTTCACCTGCATTAACATGTTATCTCTACACTTCACCTGCAGTAACATGTTATCTCTACACTTCACCTGTTAGTAACATGTTATCTCTACACTTCACCTGCAGTAACATGTTATCTCTACACTTCACCTGTTAGTAACATGTTATCTCTACACTTCACCTGCAGTAACATGTTATCTCTACACTTCACCTGCAGTAACATGTTATCTCTACACTTCACCTGCAGTAACATGTTATCTCTACACTTCACCTGTTAGTAACATGTTATCTCTACACTTCACCTGTTCGTAACATGTTATCTCTACACTTCACCTGTTAGTAACATGTTATCTCTACACTTCACCTGCAGTAACATGTTATCTCTACACTTCACCTGTTAGTAACATGTTATCTCTACACTTCACCTGTTAGTAACATGTTATCTCTACACTTCACCTGTTAGTAACATGTTATCTCTACACTTCACCTGTTAGTAACATGTTATCTCTACACTTCACCTGTTCGTAACATGTTATCTCTACACTTCACCTGTTAGTAACATGTTATCTCTACACTTCACCTGCAGTAACATGTTATCTCTACACTTCACCTGTTAGTAACATGTTATCTCTACACTTCACCTGTTAGTAACATGTTATCTCTACACTTCACCTGCAGTAACATGTTATCTCTACACTTCACCTGTTAGTAACATGTTATCTCTACACTTCACCTGTTAGTAACATGTTATCTCTACACTTCACCTGCAGTAACATGTTATCTCTCTATACTTCACCTGCAGTAACATGTTATCTCTACACTTCACTTGCAGCTACATGTTATCTCTACACTTCACCTGTTAGTAACATGTTATCTCTACACTTCACCTGCAGTAACATGTTATCTCTCTACACTTCACCTGCAGTAACATGTTATCTCTACACTTCACCTGCAGTAACATGTTATCTCTACACTTCACCTGTTAGTAACATGTTATCTCTACACTTCACCTGTTAGTAACATGTTATCTCTACACTTCACCTGTTAGTAACATGTTATCTCTACACTTCACCTGTTAGTAACATGTTATCTCTACACTTCACCTGTTAGTAACATGTTATCTCTACACTTCACATGCAGTAACATGTTATCTCTACACTTCACCTGTTAGTAACATGTTATCTCTACACTTCACCTGCAGTAACATGTTATCTCTACACTTCACCTGTTAGTAACATGTTATCTCTACACTTCACCTGTTAGTAACATGTTATCTCTACACTTCACCTGCAGTAACATGTTATCTCTACACTTCACCTGTTAGTAACATGTTATATCTACACTTCACCTGTTAGTAACATGTTATCTCTACACTTCACCTGCAGTAACATGTTATCTCTACACTTCACCTGTTAGTAACATGTTATCTCTACACTTCACCTGTTAGTAACATGTTATCTCTACACTTCACCTGCAGTAACATGTTATCTCTACACTTCACCTGTAGTAACATGTTATCTCTACACTTCACCTGTTAGTAACATGTTATCTCTACACTTCACCTGTTAGTAACATGTTATCTCTACACTTCACCTGTTAGTAACATCTTATCTCTACACATCACCTGTTAGTAACATGTTATCTCTACACTTCACATGTTAGTAACATGTTATCTCTACACTTCACCTGCAGTAACATGTTATCTCTACACTTCACCTGTTAGTAACATGTTATCTCTACACTTCACCTGTTAGTAACATGTTATCTCTACACTTCACCTGTTAGTAACATGTTATCTCTACACTTCACCTGTTAGTAACATGTTATCTCTACACTTCACCTGTTAGTAACATGTTATCTCTACACGTCACCTGTTAGTAACATGTTATCTCTACACTTCACCTGCAGTAACATGTTATCTCTACACTTCACCTGCAGTAACATGTTATCTCTACACTCCACCTGCAGTAACATGTTATCTCTACACTTCACCTGCAGTAACATGTTATCTCTCTACACTTCACCTGCAGTACCATGTTATCTCTACACTTCACCTGTTAGTAACATGTTATCTCTACACTTCACCTGTTAGTAACATGTTATCTCTACACTTCACCTGTTAGTAACATGTTATCTCTACACTTCACCTGCAGTAACATGTTATCTCTACACTTCACCTGTTAGTAACATGTTATCTCTACACTTCACCTGTTAGTAACATGTTATCTCTACACTTCACCTGCAGTAACATGTTATCTCTACACTTCACCTGCAGTAACATGTTATCTCTACACTTCACCTGTTAGTAACATGTTATCTCTACACTTCACCTGTTAGTAACATGTTATCTCTACACTTCACCTGTTAGTAACATGTTATCTCTACACTTCACCTGTTAGTAACATGTTATCTCTACACTTCACCTGCAGTAACATGTTATCTCTACACCTCACCTGCAGTAACATGTTATCTCTACACTTCACCTGTTAGTAACATGTTATCTCTACACTTCACCTGCAGTAACATGTTATCTCTACTCTTCACCTGTTAGTAACATGTTATCTCTACACTTCACCTGTTAGTAACATGTTATCTCTACACTTCACATGTTAGTAACATGTTATCTCTACACTTCACCTGTTAGTAACATGTTATCTCTACACTTCACCTGTTAGTAACATGTTATCTCTACACTCCACCTGTTAGTAACATGTTATCTCTACACTTCACATGTTAGTAACATGTTATCTCTACACTTCACCTGTTAGTAACATGTTATCTCTACACTTCACCTGTCAGTAACATGTTATCTCTACACTTCACCTGTTAGTAACATGTTATCTCTACACTTCACCTGTTAGTAACATGTTATCTCTACACTTCACCTGTTAGTAACATGTTATCTCTACACTTCACCTGCAGTAACATGTTATCTCTACACTTCACCTGCAGTAACATGTTATCTCTACACTTCACCTGTTAGTAACATGTTATCTCTACACTTCACCTGCAGTAACATGTTATCTCTACACTTCACCTGTTAGTAACATGTTATCTCTACACTTCACCTGTTAGTAACATGTTATCTCTTTACACTTCACCTGTTAGTAACATGTTATCTCTACACTTCACCTGCAGTAACATGTTATCTCTACACTTCACCTGCAGTAACATGTTATCTCTACACTTCACCTGTTAGTACCATGTTATCTCTACACTTCACCTGTTAGTAACATGTTATCTCTACACTTCACCTGTTAGTAACATGTTATCTCTACACTTCACCTGCAGTAACATGTTATCTCTACACTTCACCTGTTAGTAACATGTTATCTCTACACTTCACCTGTTAGTAACATGTTATCTCTACACTTCACCTGCAGTAACATGTTATCTCTACACTTCACCTGTTAGCCTGCAGTAACATGTTATCTCTTAACATTTAGCCACTCTTCCCTTAGTGGTGGCTCAAGGGCATGGCACTTTGTGTAAGGGCAGTTTAATGTGACAGTGGGTCAGAGAGTGGATACTATTAATGCTTGACCGTTGAGGAACCCACACAGGGACATACGAGATGAAAACTACAATGTCACGTTTAAATTGGCCAGTTAGAAGCAACTCCTGACCTCAGAAGGCTTTGTGAAGACGGCCCCATGCCGTTTTTGGTCATTCACGGTCATGTGCATTTCAGTATTTTTCTACCACAAGCAACTATTCAACACTATTCCTCAGTGATGAATTGCTGTATGAGCAATTTCTGCCACTCTTGAGGATAACTGTACAATAATGTGTGACACTATCATCCATTATTCTCACACATTGTGACAAATATAGACAACGGCATGGAGTCTATAGGGAATTTACATGACATGAGCAGCAATGATCTAAATGGGAACTTGAGGCTCTTTGAAATGTTGTCTAATATTACGCAGCTAAGGGTGGCAGTCAGTGTCGAAGCTATTTATGATTTGAAAGGAGATACAGTGTAGCTACAGTGCCTAGATGCAGAGCACAAACACATTGTTAGAAATGTGTATTATGTTCGCAGGGGTTAACAGTATGTTGACAAGTGGATTCATATTCACAGTAGCCTCTGAATACAGGTATTGTAATTGTGGTTACCAGGGGTGTAAAGTACTTGAGTAATTGTACTTCGTTACAATACGTAAGTACTGTTTTGGGGGATTTGTACTTTACTCGAGTATTATTAGGTTTGTATACTTGTACTTTTACCCAATTACATTTCAGAGAAAAAAAACATACTTTTTACTCCTTACATTTAAAATGCAGACCTACAAAGTACAAATCTCTCAGGTCCAACAATTTTAATTAGTATATTTGTTTCTCTGGCCGTACTAACGTTAACGTTATTAATCCTGCAGCCGCACTTTATTTAAAAACAGCCAATCAAATTCCCATCAATGGAAAATGAACCCGCCCATGTTACGGTGAGTGGTGGTGGCGACCGGTGAGTAGGGTTCAAACGCGAGACAGAGGGATGAGTCGGGAAGCGCAGGTAGCAATGCAAGGTTCTTTACTGGCAGGGAGTAACAACGATACAAACACGAGCACGGAACATAAAAGGCGCAGCCGAGCTACGACACAGACAGTAAATAAAACCCTAACCAGAAACCGAACTGAGGACGAAACAAAAGAGCATCCAAACGGGAATACTAACAGACGCTTACTTAGATAGGAAACAGGGTACTATTCCGCGAATGGCAGGAACAGCACACGACAGGGTAAGTGACAAAGGGAGCTTCACAAAGGCGAATGGAGTAGCACGACAGGATAACGGGGTGAACAGAAACAATGACGCCCCGGGGAGACACAGGGCTCCCAGGCAGAAATACAGACGTTGATTATAATGAGCGACAGCTGGGAACACAGACACTAAGGACTGAAACATGACGGGACTAAATAACAAATAGATACAGACACAGGGGAGACATCACTAGACTAGACAACGGGGCACAGCACAGATAGCAGATACGCAGGGAGCAGATTAGCGATGACAGACAACAGACTAATAAATACAGATAAACAGAGACCCAGGCACAGGGTGAACACATGTAGTAGCAGCGGCAGTTGCCCGCTAGATGGCAGCAGAGGATTGTCTATGAACAGGGCACGATTGTTCATAAAGTTCATGAGTCCATAGGGAGGCTGAGGCTGATTGTGACAGCCCATACCCATGCTGATTGGTCCTTGTGCGAGACTAGAAAGCAGGGATCTTTGATTAAACACCTGCTATCAGAAGAATAGACGGTCAGAGTGACAAGCTACAGAAGATGGCCACAAACGATAGTACGAGTGATGAAGAGGACGAAACGGAACACTTCATTGCCCCGGAATAAAAAATAAAAAGGGTACTTTTTAAGAGTAGAAACTTTTTGACTTTTACTCAAGTGTGTTTTTAGCCAGACACTCTGACTTTTACTTGAGTACGATTTTGAGACGGTATACCCATACATTCAGTTTCTGGGTACTTTTTACACCCCTGGTGGTTACAGTGATTCATGTGTTGGAAATGTGACTCTTTCTGACTGTTTTATTGGTGGTTGACTGTTCATGATCTCACATGGCGGTATGCATGCGCTAAAAGGTGAAACTGTTCCATGAAAGTGAAACACACTTTAAAAACACATTGTTTATAGGCGGCTGGGTGGCGTAGCAGAGATTGCGCTCGTCACCAATGCAAGAGACTCCGGTATCGAGCCCCGGTCTCAGCATTGCCTCCGGCTTGGGCCGGCCGTCATACTGGCTCGTTTGGCAGAGTTAGCGGGTGGAAGTCGATGGGTGGTAATCTGGACGTTGCGGACAGCGACTCCTACAGGTCGGTTGGGGGACGCCTGCACAGCAGAGACAGGAAGTAGCAGGGGTAGTGTGAGCCTCCCATGCGTTACACCTCGCCAATGAGAGTCCGCGCTGGCAGGTGAAAATATGTGTTTTTACACGTCATGGCTGTTGAGTGAGGTTAGTTATTCACATTGTTTATTGGTTAACTTTATAACATCACCTTAAAAATAGACCGGGGTCAGGGACCACAGTGAAATTATGGGTGAGGTTTGCGACATCTGCAATGTGGACCAGAAGGTCTTTTGTGAATGAGTTTAGTGTACTGTACCTTTCTGGTTAGCAACCTACCTGATACTATCTGAAATGATCCCATCAGGTACTCCAATAAACATAACTCTGCTAAAGAATAAAGCTCAATGACTCTATGTAACACCATCAACCCATCATCCATCTACACTCACTGCACTGCACACACATCCACACGCACACACTCACTTTAAACAAACACTCACCTTAACACTCACTTTAGACACTTTAACACTACATTATATTTATCTATTTATTAAAGAGATTTGCACTACATTCATACCTCATTTGCACCTTGCCTTAAAGTGTTGGTACTTCATTGTCTGCATTTTACTTCATTGTACTTAGATTGTACTTAGGTCGTACTTTAGTTTGTATATTGTATTGTATATTGTATATTGTATAGTGTTATTCCTCTTTTACTTACTTTTTTACTGTATGAAGCACATTCTCAGGGGCTCATACAGAACCAAGCATTTCACTGTAAAGTATATATACCTTAGATGAGAAACTTGAACTCCTATTTCCCCCAGTGGCAGGGTGGAGAAGTGCACTTACTCAGGACACTGATGGTGGAGTCAGAGGTCATCTGGACGCTGGTAGGCATCACAGACTCTATGGTGAAGCACCGACCCTTCTCCTCCCCTGGTGGAAAAGGAAAGGAACAGAAAGCTTTATACATTTACAGCTAGGAAGCAGCCAGGCGGTCTGTCTACATCTTTTTTAACATCGACAAGTCAGACTGGTGGTCGGTCTGTATATAGGTCCCAAAAACGCTGTTTTCCATAGAAATCAAGGTCTGTTAAGACAATGTCTAAGTTTATATTTTATTTAATATTTTATATTTAAGAATTGTTATTTTCTCTAGTAAATTTTAAGTGAATCTTAAGTTGTAAAATATCACAAAATGGCAGCCAGCCGTGATCTACTGTGATGCAAGAGTTGGGGTCATCCCTATGTTCCCCGGGTTCTATGTTCCACGCTTTAAAAAAAAGGGTCCTATGTTCCCCGCTCCCAAAAAAGAGGTTCTATGTTCCCCGGTCCCGCCCAAAGTAGGGATGTCTGATATTATCGGCCTACCGATATTGGCATAAAAATGTGATATCGGAAATGATCGGTATCGGTTTTCAATTTTTTTTTTTTTTTTTTTTTTTACATTTATTTAACCTTTATTTACCCAGGCAAGCAAGTAAGAACAAATTATTATTTAATTTATTGTCAAAGTATGCATAATGTTGTGTTAATTACACAACAAGAGATATGTAATGTTAATTACCTGAAATTATTCTGTTTTTTGGGGGGGGGAAACTGTTACGATACGATACGATAAGTGGTGGTAGAACCCAAGGCAGCAGGAAAGAATAAGCAGGGAGATGAGGCAGGAGTTGACGGTCACAATTCAAAGTGTTTACTTTGGCAACTTCCAAAAGTACATATGATAATAACAATAGGCACAGCCGTGCTGACACTGACTACAAAACAAACCTAACCAGAAACGGACATAACACACAAAATAAAAGATGACAAAATAGAAACTAATATACACTTACTTTTAGACAGAGCAACACTACAAAGACAACGTTTGATACAGACAGCACAGGAACAGGTAACAGGAAGGAATGTCTCCACACCCAGGTGAGGGCAACCCACACATAAATAACAACCCTAATTACTAATTGCCCCCAGCTGGGGAGAGACAGGCACAGAACAAAACAACACACTAGCCAATAATCAATACACCAAACAACACTAACCAGGGAAACCAAATCACACCAGGGTGGGGAAGTTCAACAACAACAACATACACAGTGACATCCCATTAATCATAACATTAATTAAAGTAAGCATGTGAGTTATGACGTGTAGCAACAGTGTCTGAACCAACGGGCTCCTCTGGCCACAAGAGGGAGGTAGAGGACTACTGTTAGGCAGAGAGCCAATGTTAGGTGGAGGGCACTGCCCAATGTTAGGTGGAGGGCACTGCCCAATGTTACCATCCTGCCCAGTCCAGCCAGGACCGGGCCTAGGAACGTGACAGGAAACCCTGCATATATCGGTATCGGTTGATATCGGCATCGGAAATTAAGAGTTGGACAATATCGGTATATCGGTATCGGTAAAAAAGCCAATATCGAACATCCCTACTCCAAAGTAATAAGAGTTGGGGAGAAGAGGGATGGTGGGTGCTCGAAGTTACTATGGAGAATTGGGTGGAAAACTTTAAGGGAGACAAACGTAATACGGGTGTAAAAAACGCTGAAAGAATGAAAAGGGGAGCAGAGAAGAAAGAGACTGAGACCACTTTGATTCAGTTTGAAACTGAGGGTATTCCAAATGAGGTGTTCTTGGGATATTTGGTATATAGAGTTAGGGAGTTTGTACCTAAACCATTGAGATGTTTCAACTGCCAAGAATTTGTAAAAAGCATATGTAAAAAGATGTAGCGGGTAACATGAGTATGGAAAGTGTGGAGAGGGAGTGGAACCAAAGTGTTGTAGCTGTGGAAAGGAGCATAGTGTTGCATATTGGGGATGTGAAGTGATGAAGAGAGGTGGTGGTTCAACAGATGAGAGTTAAAGGCAAAGTCTCCTATGCAGAGGCAGCCAAGGTGACAGGACAGGAAAAGCAGGATAAGGAACAGGGGTTTAAAAAAAAGAGCAATCATCAGTAAATACAGGAGGATAAAGAGAAGAGGTGGGAGGAGAAGAAGAATTTGGTGGCCTTTGTAGCAGGAGTGATAAATGCAACAGCTACGATTAAGAGTAAAACTGAATGGATCAAAATAATTGTCAAAGTAGCAGTAGAACATCTGGATATGAAAGGTCTGAAATGGGAGGAAGTAGAAAGCGAGCTGAACAAGGGGATTGTGATAAACCAAGAAGTCCAGAGTCCTAACTCTTATTTCAGGGATGGGAAATGTCCAGGATGCTACAAGATAATGGCGGTGTTCAGCCATGCCCAGGAGGAGGTGCTGTGTGTGGGCTGCTCTACAGTGCTGTCAGCCCCCAGGAGGAGGTACTGTGTGTGGGCTGCTCTACAGTGCTGTCAGCCCCCAGGAGGAGGTGCTGTGTGTGGGCTGCTCTACAGTGCTGTCAGCCCCCAGGAGGAGGTACTGTACTGTGTGTGGGCTGCTCTACAGTGCTGTCAGCCCCCAGGAGGAGGTACTGTGTGTGGGCTGCTCTACAGTGCTGTCAGCCCCCAGGAGGAGGTGCTGTGTGTGGGCTGCTCCACAGTGCTGTCAGCCCCCAGGAGGAGGTACTGTGTGTGGGCTGCTCTACAGTGCTGTCAGCCCCCAGGAGGAGGTGCTGTGTGTGGGCTGCTCCACAGTGCTGTCAGCCCCCAGGAGGAGGTACTGTGTGTGGGCTGCTCTACAGTGCTGTCAGCCCCCAGGAGGAGGTACTGTGTGTGGGCTGCTCCACAGTGCTGTCAGCCCCCAGGAGGAGGTGCTGTGTGTGGGCTGCTCCACAGTGCTGTCAGCCCCCAGGAGGAGGTGCTGTGTGTGGGCTGCTCCACAGTGCTGTCAGCCCCCAGGAGGAGGTGCTGTGTGTGGGCTGCTCTACAGTGCTGTCAGCCCCCAGGAGGAGGTGCTGTGTGTGGGCTGCTCCACAGTGCTGTCAGCCCCCAGGAGGAGGTACTGTGTGTGGGCTGCTCCACAGTGCTGTCAGCCCCCAGGAGGAGGTGCTGTGTGTGGGCTGCTCTACAGTGCTGTCAGCCCCCAGGAGGAGGTGCTGTGTGTGGGCTGCTCTACAGAGCTGTCAGCCCCAGGAGGAGGTACTGTGTGTGGGCTGCTCTACAGAGCTGTCAGCCCCAGGAGGAGGTACTGTGTGTGGGCTGCTCCACAGTGCTGTCAGCCCCCAGGAGGAGGTGCTGTGTGTGGGCTGCTCTACAGTGCTGTCAGCTCACAGGAGAAGGCAAAGCACGTCTCACTGAGGGGTGCTCAGTCAGGAGGAGGAAGCAGCACTAGCTGCACTCCATGATGGTGAACGGGAGAGTAAAATTACTGCCAAGCAGGGGTGTCCATTTGGTATGGCAAGGTATCTTGTACGCCACGCACACCCGCCCTGGACTGTTCCATCAGAGGGGCGAGCTTCGGTGGCCAGTGTCCTTTCAGCCGAACAGGATAATGAAACAATGATCCCACTAAATGGCCAGACGCGTCTTATGGCGACATCTACAATTACCTCATTGAGTCTCCAGGTAGACTAATGTTTATATTTAAGTGCAGTGGTCTGTAGCCACTCACACTACCACCGAAGCTCCCCCCTCTGATGGAACAGTCCAGGGCGGGTGTGCGTGGCGTCACAATCCGTGGGCAATCTGCGCATGTGCATGGGGAATAGGTGCTTAAAAATGGGCTTTTTCTCGGCCGATTTAGTTCTGATCGATTAGGAATGGGTCGCGCCGTGTTCAGGAGATTCAGTCGCATACAAGTCTATTCGATCATGTCTCCAGCACCCCCACAGCCGTAGCTGCAATCACTTACATCACGGCTCTCATCCACATTCATTCATTTGCTCCCCCCGCTATCTCCTCCCCGATTTCAGAATCCCGGAAGACTATTGTTGATGAGTTGTTATGAAGAGCTGGCTACAATCCAGGAACAAAGAGATACAATGGTAAACTGGTATCTTCCTCATTCCTGGTTGTTCTGTGTGAAATCTCTCCCCAAACAGTTTCAAATGTTCTCAAGGTCATGTCCTACAAAGTAGCCTCTATACAGTCTGCCCCATTGTTCTGACCAGGATTATTACGTTCCTTTTGGCCTCCTTGCTGACGTGGACGAGAAACCCATCTATAGGCCTAGTTATCAAATTCTTGGTTTGCAATGGTTTTGCACCTAAAAACTCAGTTTTCATCTCACTGCTTGGTCCCTAACAAGGAGAAATGGGCATTCTAAACACTCTGTGCAAGGCCTCTATTAGGCAGTAAATTGTTCTTTGTTTTCACAATGTGTGCTCTCTATCGTATCGCGATACATATTCCATGTGTATGGAATAACACTCACCTTTAACATTCACTTTAAACACTTTTTAACACTACACCACATATTGTATCTATTTATTAGTAACATATTTGCACTACCTCTCTAACTCATCTTTGCATTTGTTTGCATTGTGTACTTGTACTAGTTTGTATATTTTGTATAGTGTTTTTTTTTTTTTTATTATTATCTTTCTTCCCCTCTTTTTTCCCGATTTTTCTCCCATCCCACCCTTCCTGGTTGTTGCGCACTTTTCCCCTACTGTTGGTCCGGGAGACCGGAGACTGTCACATGCTTTCCTCCGATGCATGTGCAGCCTGCCGGCAGGCCAGCCTGGCTGCGCAGATTCTCACCGGGGAGAGTGTAGCGTGTGGGAGGCCGCACTATCTCTCCCTAGATCCTACCCTTGCTGAGCAGGCGCCCCGACCGAACTGTAGGGGTCACTGTCCACAACGCCCAGGACCCACCCTTCAGCTTTCCCACCCTCTAATACTGCCAATTGTATTAGTGTGAGCGGCCAGCCAAGCTGATAGCAACGCCGGGAGCTGGATTCGAACAGGCGAATCCAGCTTCTCCGGCGTTGGTGACGAACGCAATCTCCGCTACGCCACCTGACCGCCCTTTTTGTATAGTGTTTGGTCTTTATTTTTTTTACTTTTTTACTGTCTGAAGCACAATTTCAGGGGGCTCATACAGAACCAAGCATTTCACTGTAATGTACATGTACCTTATATGTGACAAATAAGCTGGTCAGGAAGGCCAGTAAGTTTCATGTTCAAGTTTCTTTAATAGTCGTCATACAGAAGTACAGAATACTTTTATACAAAATGCTTCTTACTGTTACGCTCCAGAGACTGTGCTAGACAAGATAAGTATGAAATAAAATAGTATAGCATGTAAAATAGAAGTAAAAATAGAGGTCACAGTGTTCAGTATAGACATATGTACAATGTTCGATGCAGAATAGAAGTAACTGAGTTACCATACAATATACAATATACTATGCAATGTACTAATATACAATACTATATAGTGCAAAGCAGAAATGGGATGAGGTACAATTTAGGTACAATAAACATGGTTGGAGTGGAGCTAGACTCTTCCTCTGTCAGAGAGGAAGAGCCTTGCTAAGCTCCACGCCATCATGGACAACCCCTCCCACATGCTATACACAGACTTGGCTGATAGAAGGAGCACGTTCAGTGTTAGACTAAGACTCCCTAGATGCAACACTGAACAGCACAGGAAGTCCTTAATTCCAACAACCATCAGAGTATACAACGCATCACTGTGCCTCACTGCCTCACCACAGAGTGACAGTACAAACTCTGGTAATCTTCCTGGACTTTTTACTTCTTATTTTTATATATACACTTTATATATACACTTAAACATACAAAAAAATCTACATTTATTACTGTACATTTTACTGTATATTTTTGGCTGTATATTTTAGAATGTATATATTTTAGAATGTATATCCCGGACTGTATTTTTATTGTTTTTTTTTTTTTTTTTTGTATTAATAGTTTGAAACACAAAACAGCTCAACATAAATACAGTACCATACAGACAAAACTAAACTCACAAACAATAAACAATACAATACAGTACAATACAGACAAAACAAAACTCACAAACGGTACAATACAGACAAAACATACTAACAAAATGGGGGGGGTGGGGGGGGGGTGCAGATCAAACACTCCTGCTTTCAGTCATAAGTATTCTCCAAATATGTCCTTATATAGATCCAGGGACCGTCCTCTCCATGGTCATGTTCAGCGAGCGTTGAGGCTGCTCGTTCCATTGTCAATAGGTCCATGAAATCCCTCATCCAGGTGTCCATGCAGAAACAATTTGGCTTTTGGATCTTCCAGTTCATCATGATAGTACGCTTAACTGACATATGTGCTAGTGTAATGATGCGTTGCGTAAGTGCTGATTGTATACCAACTACCCCTATGCCCAAGAGGCAGACTTTTGGACATAAGGGTATCTTAACACTGAGAATAGAGGATAGTCTTAAAATGACCTTGTGCCAAAAACTCTTCACTGTGGGGCAATGCCACAACATGTGGATGAGTGTTCCTACCTCCCCACATCCATGCCAGCACAAATCTGAGATGGCTTGATCAATTTTTTTAATTTTACATGGTGTAATATAAGCTCGATGAACTACCTTTAATTGTATCATTTTATATCTTACACATTTTGATGATGTTGTTGTATTTTTTAAAACAGTCTCCCATTGTGGAGCAGTCAAGGAGACCTTCAAATCCCTCTCCCACTGCTGTTTAATGGAGGCCAGGCCATCTGATGAGCTAAGTGACAGTAACCTATAGATCTTAGATACTGACCTCCTTTCTGAAGCGATCCTTCTTAGTCTGTCATCCAAATCCTTATGTATCCCCATATCTCTATTTTTCATGGATACTGATCTTACTACAGATCTCAACTGAAAGTACAACATGAATTCACTATCTCTTAAATTATACAGATCTTTCAATTCATTAAAAGGTATCGTCTCTCCATCCTTCACAATCTGTCCTAGTTGATGTATTCCTTTACCCTGCCATGAAGTATTTACTAGTGTACTGCCCCCAGCCATTAACAGGGGGTTAGACCATATGGGGCATGAAGGTAAAGAGATCCCTTTGAAGGCTAGCCGTTTCTGTAGGGGTTTGATTATCTCACATGAAAATCTTATTATCGGGTTATCCATTTTAAAGTTAGGTTTGGGGTGAAACCATAATGATACCAAGGATACCGTCTTACTAAGTTCTGATAAAATATTCTCCTCAATCCATTTCCAACTGCCTATTTCGGTCTTGCATATGTAACCCCATGACAAGGGGAATCTGGCATTATAAGAGAGATAGTATGAGTAAACATCCGGAATACTAAGTCCACCGCTATTTCTTGGTCTCATCAATTTCTTGTAGCTGATTCTAGGTGTCTTCTCCCTCCATAAGAAACCTGTAAATAGCTTATTTATCTCTTTAAACCAATACGAGGGGAATTTGAGTGGAACAGCTGATATTAGAAATGATATTCTAGGTAAAATATTCATTTTTATTATCTCTGCTCTACCCCATAATGAAATGGGTAACACTGTCCATCTCTTAATATCCTCCCTAATTGTCTTCAAGAGGTGTGGACCATTAGAATCAAAAATCGTGTCTATAGGTGTCCGGATGTTTATTCCGAGGTATCTCATACCTTGTGATCTCCACTGTAAGGGGGAAGAACCAATATGTGAAGGATGGGTCAGGTTATTCAGAGGAATAGCTTCACTCTTATTAAAGTTCACCTTATATCCTGAAAACTCCCCAAATGCTTTAATCAGCTTCATCACCTGTGGGATTGATTGACAGGGTTGTGTTAGTGTTAATAGTACATCATCTGCATACAGATTAGCTTTAAAGTCATGCCCCCCAATATTGATGCCCGTGATTTTCTCCTCTGCTCGTATGGCACATGCCAGCGGTTCGAGGGCGAGGATGAAGAGTGATGGAGAAACCGGACAACCCTGTCGGGTGGACCTGAATAGCTGAAACGGTTGAGATATAATGCCATTTGTTTTAATTGAAGCTAGTGGTTTGTTGTAGAGCGCCATCACCCAATGTATGACCGTGGGTCCAAAACCGAATCTGGTAAGAACATAAAACAGATAGTGCCATTCTATTCTGTCGAAAGCTTTCTCAGCATCCAAGGATAAAGCTACCGCTGGTTGTTGTAGGTTGCCCGCTTTTGACATGACATGAAATAGTCTCCTCAT
The DNA here is from genome assembly GCF_963971535.1 of Notolepis coatsorum. NCBI lineage: Eukaryota > Metazoa > Chordata > Actinopteri > Aulopiformes > Paralepididae > Notolepis > Notolepis coatsorum. Next base: position 158,640,142 of record NC_140171.1, on the reverse strand, counting down.
ATTATTAGAAACGTGGCAGCCTTTAATAAACCCTACTTGATCAAGGTGGATCAGTGAAGGCATGACTGTCTCTATGCGCATGGCCAGGATCTTAGCAAATAGCTTATAATCGCTGTTCAATAAACTTAAGGGACGATAATTACCCATTTGTGAGTGATCTTTATCAGGTTTAGGTAACAAAGAGATAGTAGCCTGGCACATACTCTGAGGCATGGATTGATGAACTATTATGTCATTGAATACTAGTGTAAGCAGTGGGGTTAGCCTGTGTTGAAACTGTTTGTAAAACTCTAAGGTGTATCCATCATTCCCTGGTGCTTTCCCTGTTGAAAGGAGGTTCATGGCAGATATGATTTCTGATTCTCTGATAGGACCCTCTAAATGCTCCCTTTCTACCTCTTGTAATGTGGGTAAGGATATGTCCTTAAAAAATATATCCATGTCTTCTTGTTTTTTAGATCCTTCTGACTGATAGAGTTTACTATAAAAATCACTGAAAGCTTTATTAATTTCTGTTTGTTCATAAATAACTGCACCTGTACTATCACATATAAATGGTATTGATTGGCGATTTTCTAATTGTTTTAATCTTAGTGCTAGCATCTTACCGGCTTTATCTCCTGATTCAAAATATTTCCTACTGAGTCTGAAAAGAGCAAACGCTGTCTCCTCATGTATAATTGATTGCAACTCTGTCTTAAGAATCAACATAGTATTTTTCAGTTGTATATTTCCAGGGTTAAGCATGTGTTGTGTTTCTACAGCCTTAAGTTCTAATATTAAGTTGTTTTTCTTCATTATCATTTTCTTCTTTCTGGCTGTAGAATAGCTAATAATCCACCCTCTGCAAGTTGCTTTGAATGCTTCCCACACCATTTGTATTGAAGGGACAGATTTTAGATTAATATTTATAAATTCAGTTATTCTCTCATTTATCAAAGATACAAACTCTTGATCTTTTAGCAAAGAGTTGTTAAATCTCTGTGAGGTTTCTGTCCTTGCGCTCTCACTCGTTCTGTTCCTTTAACCACCCTCGCTATGTTTTCATTCATTTTCTGTCAATTGGTTCTATCCCCTCGTTCACACGTTTCTCCCCGTTGACGTCATCAGAGACGTCGCTGATTGGTTCTCTCACTTCCCCACGCTTTTCAATCACATTCCCCAGCTGTCACTGCTTTCTCCCCGTTGACGTCATCAGAGACGTCGCTGATTGGTTCTCTCACTTCCCCACGCTTTTCAATCAATCGATCCCTCATTATTTATACCCCGTTTCTCCCCACCCTAAGTTGTTGGATCGTCTTGTTTTGTCGCCTTGATTTGTCTCTGGATATTTTTCCCCGTTGCTGCTGCTGCTGCCTTTTTCTCTGTGCTGTTCTCCAGGAATTCCTAGAAGCCTTCGCTTGGATACCTGCTCCCGTGGCGCGCGCTCGCCTCCACTGTTGCTCCAGTTCCAATTACGCATCTCGTCTGGGTGAGTTATCTATTTGACTGTTCTTGACCTATTCCGTTTTTCGTGTGTAATCTTACACTGAAGACTACCACCTTTTTGTCAAACAGTCACTCACCCAGCCATTATCTATTTTTGCTTGTTCCTTTATGGAATGATATTTTTGGGATCTACCATCTCCCTCTGTGTGCTAGCTCACACCGAAGATATTATTTCACAATTGGACTGTGTGTTTACATGAGGATATCCACTGTGTGTTTGCTCACACCGAAGATATTATTTCACAATTGGACTGTGTGTTTACATGAAGATATTCACTGTGTGTTTACATGAAGATATTCACTGTGTGTTTACATGAAGATATTCACTGGGACTGTGTTTGGATTTTGCTCACTGTGTTGTTAACACGAAGAGTTTCACTTGGGCTGTTTTTGGAATTGTGCTCTCTGTGTTGTTAACACGAAGAGATTCACTTGGGCTGTGTTTGGAACTGTGCTCACTGTGTTGTTAACACGAAGAATTGTACACCCTGTTCTCCTGCTCGTTTAAGACTGCTCTGTCACTGACTCGTTCCCTCTCTCCCTCTCTCGGTCTCGCAACAACATCTGAGAACCCACCGAGAGGATTCTGCAGAGCGGTTCAGAAGTCAACACCTGCTTCCCAAGACAACCCTCACGGGAGAAGCTGCAGAGCAGCAGAACTTTGCCCCTTGATCATTGTACCTGTCTTGTTTGACCTGCTTTCCCTGTTTCTCTTATTCTTAGTACCAAATAAACAAGCCCTCGTATTTGGCAACTCTGAATCCTACTCTCTTGTGTCGTTGCGTTTGGGGTCGGTGTCAAACCATAACATTACGATCCAACCAACAATATGACGACCCCAGCCGACACAGAGAGGGTCAGAACCGCACTTGCTATTCAAGTCGAGTTGACCAGGGATCACAGTCTCCAATTAGAGCGGGCTGCGGCTGCGGTGCAAGACCTCAGGGACCAGGTCTTGCCTATGCAGGGTTCTATGGCCGCTATGGCGGGACAACAGTCCGAGATTCTCGCTCAGCTTAACTTGCTGGGCGACGCCGTTAATACTTTTCATCTCTCACTCCCTTCAGGAACATTCCCCGCAGCCCCAGCAGATCTCGCTCCTCGGGAACCCCATCTCTCCGTCCCACGGCTGTTCGACGGTAATCCCGAGGAGTGTGCCACATTCATCATGCAATGTGAGTTGGTTTTCCGTCATCAACCAAGCCGTTTTTCTGCTCATGGGTCCCGAGTGGCTTTTATAACCAACCTACTTTCAGGCCATGCTGCCCAGTGGGTCACTTCCTCCTGGGCAATGGAAGCAGATTTTTTGTTCTCCTACCCAGACTTCGTGGCGGAGCTCCGCAGAGTGTTCCACCATCCAGCCCGAGGTCTGGACCCTGGAGCCCGGTTGGGGACCTTCCGACAAGGGAGCGGCAGGGTGACGGACTATGTCATAGAGTTTCGACTGGCGGCGGTGGAGAGTGGATGGAACGAACCTGCTCTTCGCCTAACCTTCATAAGGGGGCTCAGTGACGCAGTCCGGGACCAGCTCGCTACCAGGGAGGTGCCCGACTCCCTCGAGGAGCTGTTTAGCCTTGTCATCCGTATTGACGGACGCCTCCTGGAGAGAAGGCGCGAGAGGACCCGACTGTCACCTCCTGAAGCACCCCGGACTCCTGGACGCCCCGTCCCCAACACTACTGATGGTAACAGGCTTCCCCGTCCGGTGCGCGAAGAGGAACCCATGCAGCTGGGACGCTCTCTTCTGAGCCAGGCGGAGCGTCAGGCAAGGCTCAGGTCCGGTCTCTGCCTCTACTGCGGAGGTGCGGGACACCGTATCGCCGACTGCCCTACCCGGCCAAAAGATCGGGCTCACCAAGACCCCGGGAGATCCTGGTGAGCCGTTTTTCCCAGTCCCAGCGCCGCGCACCACCGGACCATCTGATGAGCGTCACCCTGGCCTGGGGGGACCAACGTGCCACGGTGGAGGCCCTCATCGACTCTGGGGCAGACGAGAACTTCCTCGACTTCGAGTTTGCCACCCAAGCCAACATACCTCTTGAGGCCCTTGTGAGGCCCTTGGAGATCTTTTCGTTGGACCAACACCGCCTGGCCGACATCTCTCAACGCACCGGCCCAGTCGTGCTGACCATCGCTGGGAACCACGTCGAGAGAATCCAGTTCCTCATCACCCAATCCCCCCTTGTCCCGGTGGTCCTGGGTAGGCCCTGGCTCGCGCTGCACGAGCCCCACATCGCCTGGTCCTCCGGTACCGTCAGGGGTTGGAGCTCCTCCTGTCACGCCCGCTGTCTGCAGGCGGCGTCCTGTCCCCCGCCCCGGAGACCGGCTGGTGAGTTGCCCCCGGACCCCTCGTCCATTCCTCCCGAGTACCACGACCTCATGGAGGTATTCAGTAAGACCAGGGCTCAGGCCCTTCCACCTCACCGCCCCTATGACTGCGCCATCGACCTCCGCCAAGGGGCTCCCCTTCCCGGCAGCCGCCTCTACAGTCTGACTGTCCCGGAGAAGAAGGCGATGGATCTCTACATCTCTGAGTCATTGGAAGCAGGACTCATTCGGCCTTCCTCCTCCCCGGTGGCAGCCGGGTTCTTCTTTGTTGGTAAGAAGGATGGGGACCTGCGGCCCTGCATCGACTATCGTCAGCTCAACGAGATCACCATCAAGAACAAATACCCCCTACCTCTCATGAGCTCCACCTTCGAGCCACTGACCCAGGCCTCGTTCTTCACCAAGCTGGATCTCCGAAGTGCCTACCATCTTGTCCGTATTCGTGAGGGCGATGAATGGAAGACCGCCTTCAAGACCCCCAGGGGCCACTATGAGTACCTTGTAATGCCGTTCGGCCTCACCAACACCCCGGCGGTATTCCAGGCACTCATGAACGATGTCCTCCGTGACATGCTGGAGGTGTTCGTGGTGGTGTACCTGGACGACATTCTTATCTTTTCCAGGACCCTCGAGGAACACATCCTGCATGTTCGCCGGGTGCTGGAGCGCCTCCTCCACAATCGGCTCTTCGTCAAGGCGGAGAAGTGCCGTTTCCACTCCAACTCCGTCGAGTACCTGGGCTTCATCGTTGAGAAGGGCTTGACCCGAGCGGATCCTCGCAAGATCCAGGCTGTGGAGGATTGGCCGGAACCCACCACTCGGAAGGAGTTACAGAGTTGCCTCGGGTTCGCCAACTTCTACCGAAGGTTCATCCGGAACTACAGTCAAGTGGCGGAGCCTCTTACCAAGCTGACCTCCCCCGCTCTGCCGTTCGACTGGTCCCCAGCGGCATGCGCTGCGTTCCGCTCCCTCAAGAGAAGGTTCACTTCCGCCCCTATCCTGCTCCACCCTGACCCCAAGAGACAGTTCATCGTGGAGGTGGACGCCTCGGATTCTGGTCTGGGCGCTGTCCTATCCCAACGTTCTCCTTCCGACCAGAAGGTACATCCTTGCGCCTTCTATTCGCGTCGCTTCCTCCCCGCCGAGAGGAACTACGACACCGGCAATCGGGAGCTACTGGCGGTCGTGGCTGCGCTGGAGGAGTGGCGTCATTGGCTTGAGGGTGCCGAGGAGCCTTTTACTATCTGGACGGACCACAAGAACCTAACGTTCATCCGCGCTTCCAGGCGCCTCAACGGTCGGCAGGCGAGATGGGCCAGTTTCCTCAGCCGGTTCGACTTCTCGCTGACCTTCCGCCCCGGTTCCCGCAACACGAAGGCCGACTCTCTGTCCCGGATGCACTCCAAGGGGGCTCCACCCTCTGAGGTCCCATCTCCCATCATCCCGGAGGCCCGAGTGGTTGGAGCCATCACCTTGGGCATCGAGGGTGTGGTGAGGCGTGCCCTTCGCTTCCAACGTGCTCCAAGCAACGTCCCTAGGAGCCGTCTCTTCGTCCCCGACTCTGTCCGGTCCCAGGTACTGCTGTGGGGCCATACCAGCCGGTTCGCCTGCCACCCAGGCGTCCATCGCACGTTCTCCTTCCTGGCTCGTCGTTTCTGGTGGCCCACCATGCGGAACGACGTCAAGGAGTTCGTATTGGCCTGCGCGGTCTGTGCCCGCAGCAAGGCCTCTCACCAGGCACCCTCCGGGCTCTTGCAGCCCCTTCCCGTTCCAAGCCGTCCGTGGTCACATGTGGCGCTCGACTTCGTCACTGGTCTACCCTCCTCCCAGGGGAACACCTGCCTTCTGACCGTGGTGGATCGATTCAGCAAGGGGGTCCACCTCGTGGCCCTCTCCAAGCTTCCCTCAGCAGCCGAGACGGCGGACCTCCTGACGCACCACGTGTTCCGCCTTCACGGCTTTCCCCAGGACATCGTCTCTGACCGGGGGCCCCAGTTCACCTCCCAGGTATGGCGGGCTTTCTGCAAAGGATTGGGGGCAACGGTCAGTCTCTCCTCTGGCTATCATCCCCAGACAAACGGGCAGACGGAGAGGATGAACCAGAGCGTGGAGTCTGCTCTTCGGTGTGTGGCAGCCGAGAGGCCGGCGTCCTGGAGCCGTTTCCTACCCTGGGTTGAGTACTCCATCAACTCAATGGTCAGTTCCGCCACCGGCCTCTCCCCTTTTGAGGCCTCCCTGGGCTACCAGCCCCCTCTTTTTCCCACACAGGAGACGGAAGTGGCAGTTCCCTCCGTGCAGGTCCACCTCGACCGCTGCCGTCGAGTTTGGGAGATCACCAGGACCGCGCTGCTCCGAACATCTGAGCGCGCCTGTCGTGGTGCCGACCGGCGCCGGGTTCCCGCGCCGACTTACCGCCCTGGGCAGAGGGTGTGGCTCTCCGCGAAGGACCTCCCGCTACGGTCCTCGGCCAAGAAGCTCAACCCCCGCTTCGTCGGGCCTTTCGAGGTCCTGAAAGTACTCAGTCCGGCGGCCCTGCGCCTGAAGCTTCCTGCATCCATGCACATCCACCCCGTGTTCCATGTCTCCCGGGTTAAGCCCGTCTCCCTCTGTCCCCTTATGCCTCCGGCTCCTGATCCGCCGCCTCCTGTGCTAGTGGATGGTCACCCCCAGTGGCAGGTCCGCCGGTTGATGGGCGTTCGTCGGCGGGGCCGGGGGTTCCAATACCTGGTGGACTGGGAGGGTTACGGCCCTGAGGAGCGTAGCTGGGTCTCCCGGCAGCTCATCGTGGATCCCGGCTTGATCACCGACTTCCATCGGGCCCATCCTGACGAGCCGGGTCGGCCTGGTTGCCGGGTGGCTCCCGTGGAGGGGGGGGGTACTGTGAGGTTTCTGTCCTTGCGCTCTCACTCGTTCTGTTCCTTTAACCACCCTCGCTATGTTTTCATTCATTTTCTGTCAATTGGTTCTATCCCCTCGTTCACACGTTTCTCCCCGTTGACGTCATCAGAGACGTCGCTGATTGGTTCTCTCACTTCCCCACGCTTTTCAATCACATTCCCCAGCTGTCACTGCTTTCTCCCCGTTGACGTCATCAGAGACGTCGCTGATTGGTTCTCTCACTTCCCCACGCTTTTCAATCAATCGATCCCTCATTATTTATACCCCGTTTCTCCCCACCCTAAGTTGTTGGATCGTCTTGTTTTGTCGCCTTGATTTGTCTCTGGATATTTTTCCCCGTTGCTGCTGCTGCTGCCTTTTTCTCTGTGCTGTTCTCCAGGAATTCCTAGAAGCCTTCGCTTGGATACCTGCTCCCGTGGCGCGTGCTCGCCTCCACTGTTGCTCCAGTTCCAATTACGCATCTCGTCTGGGTGAGTTATCTATTTGACTGTTCTTGACCTATTCCGTTTTTCGTGTGTAATCTTACACTGAAGACTACCACCTTTTTGTCAAACAGTCACTCACCCAGCCATTATCTATTTTTGCTTGTTCCTTTATGGAATGATATTTTTGGGATCTACCATCTCCCTCTGTGTGCTAGCTCACACCGAAGATATTATTTCACAATTGGACTGTGTGTTTACATGAGGATATCCACTGTGTGTTTGCTCACACCGAAGATATTATTTCACAATTGGACTGTGTGTTTACATGAAGATATTCACTGTGTGTTTACATGAAGATATTCACTGTGTGTTTACATGAAGATATTCACTGGGACTGTGTTTGGATTTTGCTCACTGTGTTGTTAACACGAAGAGTTTCACTTGGGCTGTTTTTGGAATTGTGCTCTCTGTGTTGTTAACACGAAGAGATTCACTTGGGCTGTGTTTGGAACTGTGCTCACTGTGTTGTTAACACGAAGAATTGTACACCCTGTTCTCCTGCTCGTTTAAGACTGCTCTGTCACTGACTCGTTCCCTCTCTCCCTCTCTCGGTCTCGCAACAACATCTGAGAACCCACCGAGAGGATTCTGCAGAGCGGTTCAGAAGTCAACACCTGCTTCCCAAGACAACCCTCACGGGAGAAGCTGCAGAGCAGCAGAACTTTGCCCCTTGATCATTGTACCTGTCTTGTTTGACCTGCTTTCCCTGTTTCTCTTAATCTTAGTACCAAATAAACAAGCCCTCGTATTTGGCAACTCTGAATCCTACTCTCTTGTGTCGTTGCGTTTGGGGTCGGTGTCAAACCATAACAATCTCCATTGTTTACTTTTGTGATTGTTTACAGAGAGAGCTAAGCGCACTGACATGGGGGCATGATCTGAGATTATAATATTATGGATGTTGCACTCTATCACATTCTCAACTGTACATTGTGAAAAAAGAAAGTAATCAATCCTTGAGTACAAATTATGAGCGTGTGAATAGAAAGTATATTCTCGGGCAAGAGAGTTTACTACCCGCCATATGTCTGTCAAAGCCAGAGATACCAGCAACTCATTGAGCGCTGCTGACAATGCACCATCTGATATGAGTGGGTGGCCCGATCTATCCACTGCCGGGTCACTAACTAGGTTGAGATCACCTCCTAAATAAATATGGTCTGCCGCAAAATGAGATAGTGCCACACTCAATTTGGATAGAAATTCGGCCTGACCAATATTGGGTGCATAGACATTTACTAACGTGCATTTAGTATTTTGTAAAAAACCTGATAGAATGATAAACCTGCCATCCTTGTCAATAATTTTTTGATATAGTCTAAACGTCAGTCGTTTTGCTATTAAAATACTGACGCCCCTAGATGCCCCGGTACCTGGTGCTGAGTAGGCCTGGCCTACCCATCTCTGTCTCAACTTAATAGAGTCCTCATCCTTCAAATGTGTCTCCTGCAACATCGCAACATCACAGTTCAGGGATTTCAAATGACTAATGACTTTATATCTCTTTGTTTTATTTTAAACCCTGTTTACATTCCAACTAATCATGTTAATTGTGGCCATCAAAAATTATATTGCGCTTTAGCTTGTTGAAAAGGTTGGATAAAAAGGAAAATACTGAATATATGTTGAAGTTATCAATGGTCTGCACCAACAAGGGGAAATACACACAAAACACATAACAAACCATACAAGAAGTGCCAATAAAAGGGCACACACATAATATAAGGGAGATAGAACCTGTGTCCATCCCCTGTCCGTGAACATACTGATAAACACAGTTATCCGCACGCAGTGATCAGACCATGTCCTTAATTAAATGCATGATCCGTGCCTACGAAATTATTACTATAGGGGCAGTGCAATACATAACCTCAGAAAACAAAATAATATATATATACCTACATACACACAAACCAAAAAAAAAATGTATTATAATAATAAACAGTATAATGAAAGAGGCTGCCCTTAATGTTCATTGCATACCTTGCACGGGATCTTGCTCAAGTCATCACCCACACTAAATAACTCAGTTGTCATGTCTACTGTCAACTGTCAACTGTCAGTGAGTGGTGGGCGTGTCATACCTCTATGCTCTGTCCATTAGCCAAAAATATTAGGAAGCTTGATCTTCAATCCTTTCGCTGCATCCGTGGGGTTATTATAGATGGATGTTTCGCCGTCGATGGTGACTATCAGCCTCGCAGGGTACAGTATACCATTACGGACATCCGCGTCCCACAATTTCTTCTTGATGTCGGTATAACCGGCGCGCTGCTTTTTAATTTCCACGGGTAGATCCTGGAATGCGTGAAGCGGCCTTCCTCCCCATGTCAGCTTCTTTTTCTTCCCCGCGGCTCTCAAGATGTCCTGCCTGTCGTTCCATCTCAGCAGCCGTATAATGTACGGGCGAGGAGGTGCCGATGGGTCTGGTCTGGGTCGGAGAGTCCGATGGTGCCTTTCTACCTCTGGTACCTGGTCAGTGTCCTTTAAATCCAGGATGTATCTCAGAATGCCATTAATCATATTATTCGGGTCACCGGCTTCCTCTCCCTCTTTCAGGCCGACCAATACGATGTTATTTCTCTTGCTCTGCGCTTCCATGTAGGTTAATTTGGTTTTCAAGTAGTCCACGTCTCCCGTCAGGTCTTTCAAAGTTTTGCCGTCTACGGCCATCTGGTCTTCTACCGCTCCGATACGGTTCTCCGCGTTGGATATTCTTTGCAGAATAGCCCGTGTGTCCTTCTTTACTCCGTTGATCGATTCACTGAGCTCATCAAACCTTAGCTGGAATGAATCTTTGATGATAGATACCTCCGCAATTAGGTGCGACGCCCAAGCAGGGGTGTCTTTGTCTGACATAATTTGTTTGGCAGAACGCCAATCGATTTCACGTTTCTTAGACAACAGTCTTGTCTCTGCACGGTTGCCAGGATGTGTCATTCACACATCTAGTGTATTGAAACCTTTTCCTGAAGTTGCGCGGATTTTTCTTTCTTTAGAGGTGAAATAATAACTTAATTGGTCTGTCACTTACGAGAGCGAACTACCGTGCCATACCGCCGTAGTCACGTGACTTTGCATTTGTGATGGAGCTTTGACAGCTACATGGGTGTGTAGCAGGGTGGATTATCCCTGCTTCGTGGGAACGGTTGCTGGCAGTCAGGAGGTAGCTGACACAGCAGAACTCTGTCTGGCTGCACCCTCGTCTTTGGGCCTGGGGCGTCGACTGGAGGCTGGTAGTGTGAGTGGATGGGGCCCGGGATTTACCAACCTGGTCTGGTACTCTGGTCTTCCTTCCCTGTCGCAGGGCGGTCAGCAGTACTCCCCAACACGCCTCCCACTCCTCCCAGTCGCTCCTTAGACCCTCCCACACCTCGTGACTGAATTGTAATCAAATACTCTGAGTTCCCCCGCAAGCAGTATCCTCCCTCAATGACCCTAGAAACCTTACAATGAAAAGGGGAGAGTTGGGTAGGAAGGGGTTAACCATATATATACGTTACCCACACCAAAAGAGTTAATGCAGGGCACAGGAATGGACACGCACACAGAACCCCATTCAAGTCTTTATGTTAATTGTACTGTTCAGTTACAATTATTTAATACTAGTGGCCAATTGGGCTGAAGTCCTACTATAGCCCCTGCTGTTCAACTCAATACCTCATAAACACGTATATTATGCACCCACCTCTGGGTTACTATCAGGGATAATATACTTCACTGTGTTTGACTCATCACCCACGTCTGGGTCTTCACCCTGTATAATACCTCAACAGGCTTTAATTATACGGCCAGAATAATACCTCAAAAGGCTTTAATTATAATGCACCAGGTCTGTAACTTCCCCCCCCAGGAAAGGGTTAATTGAATGGGAAAATATGAATACACACACATTGTATCACGCTCAAAGAAAAGGAAATAAAATAAAAGAGTGAGCCCACAAAATACCTTGCAAAAGTCCTATGCTAATACCGGTATATATTGTCTGGGGATCCACTTATGCACTGTGGTTAACAACGTTAACTTCGCCCGCGGGCAGCACCACACTGTATACTGTATATGGAATCGGGAGCATCACTGCTCGTTTGTACTCATCCGAAATGGCCGCCTCGCCACTCCACTGTTGTCCGGGAGGCAAGATGGCATCGAACGCTCTCGAGAGGATGTCAGTAGGCGGAGCTGGCAGAGAGGCAGCGCGGGCTGAGCTGGTGCTGGCGATGACGACCTCTGCTGATGGTAAAGAACTCCCCGTGTCCTGCAGGCAGCCTGGAGCAGGTGTGTTGCAGCTCTCCGGTGCAAACAGCTGTTGACTGCTACTGCCCCCTGCTGGTCCCGCCCGCCAGTCACAAGGGGAGGCGCACTGTAGAATATGAATCAATACTGTCATTTATAATCCGTATTCCAACGCTCTTTGGACGGGGACGTTTGTGTCATTGTTCGTGTGAATCAATGACACTAGTTAGAATGTCTTTGTGTACAAAAAGGGATATAAACACAGTCAGCAGTTCTGAATAATATACCATATTTTCCAGACTGCTACATTTCCCCCCACTTTGAACTTGCTAAGTCTTCTGCAAGTTAACAACAAAACCACACATGTATGACAACGGTCCTGAGACCAACAGTTTCACACATTGGTCGACAATTACACATTATGCCAACAGTTTTACACATCGGTTGACAATTACACATTATGCCAACAGTTTTACACACTCCCTCAGGAGTTGGACACACTGTTCCGCGAACACGCTCTTGAGCACGTAGTCCTGGCGATACCGAGCGGGTAGCCGACCTCTGGTGCTCCTCTGGGGCCGAGCGGCCTCCACTCTGGGGGGTTCCACCTCCCCCGCCTCCGACTCCGTGTCGGATTCCTCAGTGTCCGTCGGCGGGTCATGGACCACGGCCTCACCCTCCGGGGCCATCGATGGACCGCCCGCGGCCTCCTCTTCGACTCCGTCTCCGCCGCCTTCCCCCTCCTCTCCTGAAGGGGTCGACTCCACCTCTGACTCGGCGCTTACGGCCTCCTCAGGGGCGTCCCGCAGGGGACCGGGGTGGTTACACGCCCTAGGATGCGGTTCCCGCCGGTGCCCGAAAGCACCTCCGATGTCTGATTCGGACGAGCTCCGCGGTGCCACCGGGATCTGTCGAGGGGCCCTCCCCCGCACTTCCGGGTCAGAAGCCGGGAAGGGACAGGTCTTGAGCTGGTCTCGATGCACGGTCCTTTCTGGACCCCCTGCTTCAGGCCTGACCGTGAACACGGGCGTCCCTTCGTGGCTCTGCTTAACCACCACATATGACGTAGGCTCCCACTTGTCTTGTATCTTATTACGGCCCCGGATTCGGTGGTCGCGTATCAGGACCCGGTCTCCGGCCCGCAGGAGTGCACCTCTGCTTTTCCTGTCGTAAATTCTCTTGCGTCGATGGGACGCCTGCTTCGCCGTGGCCTCAGCGGCCTCCGTGGCGGCCTTTAGTCGCTCATGGTGACTCTGCACCCACTCGTCTAGGTCCGCCGCTCCCTCCTCAATGACGTCTCTGCCCCCCAGGACATCTCGGGGCATCCTAGCGTCCCTCCCGAAGAGCAGGTAGAAGGGAGAGTATCCAGTGGAGGAGTGCTCGTGGCAGTTGTACGTAAGTACCAACTCGGGTAGGTGCTCCTTCCAGTCCCGCTTCTTCTCTGCGGGCAGACTACGCAGCATGTCGTGCATTGTCCGATTGAACCTCTCGCACTGCCCATTCCCCTGGGGATGGTAGGGCGTGGTGCGGCTCTTCGAAATCCCATACAGTCGGCAGAGCTCCTTGATGACGCTCGACTCGAAATTTCGCCCTTGATCGGCATGGAGTCGGGCAGGGCAACCGTAGTACACAAACCAGTACTTGATGATGGCAGCGGCGGTGGTCTTCGCAGTCTGGTCTTTGGTCGGTACGGCAATAGTGAATCTGGTGAACATATCGGTCAGCACCAGTACGTTCTCATAGCCACCCACCGACCTCTCCAACACGGTGAAGTCCATGGCCAGGACCTCCATGGGTGCCGTCACGTTAGTGCAGGTCATCTGTGCCTGGGCTTTAGGGAACACGTCGCGGGCTAATGCACATCGCTTGCATTGCTTCACCCATTGCTTCACCTCTTCTGCCATTCCGATCCAGTAGTAACCTCGCCTCATCAGGACCACCGTCCCTTGTCCCCCGTAGTGTCCTGCGTCTTCGTGCTGGGTCTCGTAGATCCTCCTTCGCAGGGCTGTGGGCACCACCAGCTGGAGAACCTCCTCTTCATCCCGGGGATCGCTTACGCGCCGAAACAGCACTTGCTGATGCAGACGGAATCGTTCCCACTGCCCGTATAACTTGCAGAGTTTCGGGTCTCCTTCCTTCAGCTGTACTTTAGTGGGGGGGACCCCCTGTGCCACCGCCCGCCACACCGGACCCAACTCGGGATCGTCCGCCTGGAGCTGTCGCATTTCCGCCCAGTCATATCCGCTGTTCCCCTTCTGTGCCGCTATCCGTCGTGCGCCGACACTCGAGACCTCCCGCGTCTCTGTCGGTCTCCCAGGGCACAGCAGGGCCCGCACTTCCTCCGCTGGGACCATGACGTAGCCCTCGCGGGCGACTGGGGCGGGGACGGACAATGGAGCGGCCCGTTCCTGGAGACCCTGACGGGTGTGGGTGCCAGCCGCGGCTATCATTAGGAAGTCTTTCTCAGTGTCTTCCACTTCAGGTTCTGATCGCATCGGCATGCGAGACAGAGCGTCTGCGTTCTGGTTGAGTCGACCAGGTTTGTAGTGCACCACGAAGTCATACTCCGCGAGCTGAGCGTTCCACCGCTGCTCCACTGCTCCCAGGTTGGCCGTGCAGAGGTGTCTCAACGGGTTGTGGTCGGTGATCACGGTGAACTGGGCGTACATCAGGAGGTCTCTGAACTTCTCGGTGACCGCCCACTTCAGGGCGAGGAGTTCCAGCTTGAACGCACTATAATTTTGGTCATTCCTTTCGGACCCACGCAGGCCTCGGCTCGCAAAGGCGATGACTCGCTCCACGCCCTCCTGTTCCTGACTGAGTACCGCTCCCAGTCCCAAGTAACTCCCGTCGGTGGTCACTATGAAGGGGAGCTGGAGGTCGTGGTAGGCCAGCACCGGGGGTGTCAAGAGGCACTGCCGCAGATGATCGAAGGCCGTCTGACACTGCGGCGTCCACTTGAAGGCCTCAGGCCGGCCCTTGGCGAACCCCTTTTTTTCTTTCCCCATCAGGGCGTGCAGTGGCTGGGCCACCTGGGCGAAGTGGGGCACGAACCGCCGATAATAGGACAGGAACCCGATCACCTGCCTCACTTCCTTCGCTGAGCGTGGCGCCGGCCAGTCCTCCAACGCCTTCACTTTGCCGCGGAGACGACGTGTCCCAGGAACTTGACTTCGGTCTTCAGAAGGAAGCACTTCCGGGGCTTGAGTTTGAGTCCATGCTCCCGAAGCCGTCCAAACACCAGGTCCAGCTTCTGACAGTGGCTCTCGAAGTCGCTGGCGAACACCAAGACGTCGTCTAGGTAGACGAGTAGGACGTCGAATGCCAGGTCCCCCAGCACGGCGGTCATCAACCGCTGGAACGTCGCTGGTGCGTTACACAGTCCGAAGGGCATACGAGTCCACTGGTAGAGGCCGAAGGGCGTCGTGACAGCCGTCTTCTCTTGGTCTTCCTCTTTCACCGCCACCTGGAAGTAGCCGGCGGTGAGATCGAGCGAGGAGAAGATCTTGGCCTGCCCCAAGGCGTCTAGGGACTCCTCGATACGAGGTAGGGGGTAGGCATCCCGGTGCGTCACGTTATTTAGGCGGCGGTAATCGCAGCAGAACCGCACGGAGCCGTCTTTCTTTATGACGATCACGGCTGGTGACGCCCACGGACTGCAGCTCTCTACCAGGACACCCAGGTTCACCAGATCTTGCACGTGTCTCTTTACTTCTTGGAACACGTGGGCCGGTATTCGGCGGTGCCGTTGCTTGACCGGGTGTGCGTCACCAGTGGGAACGTAGTGTGTGACCGTGGTTGTGTAGCCATAGTCCCCGTCGTCCACGGAGAACACCGCCTTGTGTTTCTCCAATACTTGATTCAGCCGGCTCACTTGGGCCGGTGTGAGATCCTGCAGGTTCGCCTGTACGTCCACGGCGAGCCCGCGGGTCTTCCCGTCCGGCTCCGCCTCTGGCGGGCGGTCCAGAGTCTCAATCGCCGTCACTCGGACGCCTCCGTCCACTTCCTCCACGGTCACTCTCTCCTTAGGCCGTACCTGACGGGGGCAGTGGAGCTCCGCCAGCCTGGACCGGGGTCGGAGCACCATCTCGACGTTGGTCGGGTTCAACACCCGCACCGGCACTCTCCCCTGTCGGGCGTATGCCACCACGTTCGCCACCAATAGTCCGGGGGGCAGGTTGGCCCTCGGCGTGTGCTCTATCATCACGGGACGCCGCATCCCCGCTGTCGTCTCACAACGGCCTGAGACGACCACTTCGCTGTGCGGGGGAATGACCACTGGTTCCCTGCCGGCCACTTTGACGTACCCCATCCTCCCCGGGGCGATACACTCTCGGGCTTCCTGGGCCATGGCGGCGACCACACGGCGGATGGCGACGCTCCCCGCGTCGACACGTCTTCGGCTCGCCGGCCGCATCCCCTTGATCCCCTTGAACAGGCCATCTACCCCGCCGAGCACGTTCATGCCCAGAAGTCCCGGGATAGCGTCTCCTGTGGCCACTCGGCCTGGATCGTCCTTTAGTATGAATATGCATTTCCCCGGAAATGTCATATCCAGGCACTTCACTTCGGCGTAGAGGCACCCCACCACTGGGATCTCCAACCCGTTGGCGGCGAAGAGAGTGATCCAGTTGGAGGGGGTCAACCGCGACCGCGGGAAGTGTCTGCGGAAGTGGCTTTCGGTCATGGTGGTGACTTCGGCGCCGGTGTCGAAGAGGCAGCAGGTCTCGACCCCGTCAATCTGGACGTCTAAGGTGAGACATTCCCCCATGTCTTGCGTCTTAGTGCCCCCTGCGGCCGAGTCGGCGACTCCGGTTACGACGCCGTTGACTGCCCTTCGGGATCCGGGTCGGTACCCTGGCGAGCCCGGAACTTCGGGGGTGGGGCCAGGAGCTGGGTGGGGCTCGCTGGCGTGGCGGGGGCAATCCCTGCTGATGTGGCCCGGCTGATTGCAGGCATAGCAAATCAACCTGCCCTCTTCGTCCCGGCGGGGCAGTTCGCGCTTAGCGGCGGGCGCGTCGTCTCTGCGTCGCCGTCCGGGGCCGCCTCTCTGGGTCGCGTCCCGCGTCTGTTGTACGGACTGGAAGAGTTGCTCCTGACGTGCGTCCAGCCGCTCTTGCCCTGCGAAGAGCTACTTAAAAGCTCCCTGTATTGCGTCTCCGCTCATCTGGGCCTCTCGTCCTTCTGCGGCTGCGGCGTGGACCAGGGCCTGGGCGTCACCCCTAGGGAGGGGCAGGACCATCTCCTCCTCCGACCAGTCTATCGCCGCCATCATCAATTCGAGAAACGTCTGCTCCCCGTTCTCTTTTATGGACTTCTTCATCTCCCGTCGCAGCATCCCATCCTTCAGGCCTACCACAAACTGCTCCTGCAGCCGGGCGGCAGGATCCGCGACTCGTTGGGGTTCCCGGCCCTGTATGCAACGCATCTGTTCCTGTAGATCATACGCAAACTCCCTCACGGTCTCGCCATCTCCTTGTCGGCGGTCGAGGAACTCTCTCAGGCGGGCACTGACCGAGGTCTTGTCTCCGTACGTCTCCTGCAGCACCCGGAACACGGCGTCCGGCTCCGGGGCGGTCCCTTCTAGCACGAAGCGCACCGTCCGTTTAGCCGCGCCCTTTAGATGCTGCTGTACGAACTCCGCCTGTTCGTCACCGGGCACTCTGCTGCTCCGAAAATGCACCTTCATGTCTCGGATCCAGTCGTCCACCAGCGGCTCTCCTCTCTCTTTCCCCCCTCCAAATTCGCTGCACTTCCGCTCTCGTTGGACGTACACCACCGGGAGGGGCGCTGGAGGAAGCTGTTGGATCATGGCTTGGGCCAAGGCACGCGACTCTCGGTGCCTGGCCTGCTCCAGTTGTTCGTGTTGGTGGTCTAGGGCTTCCGCCTGGTCTTGGAGTTGACCCTTTAGGAACTCCACTTCGGCGGTCAAGGTCCGCACCGTCTCGGCTCCCCTCTCTTCCTCTTTGAGCGGGGGCGGCGAGTCCCCTCCTTGCTTCACCCGGGACGGCCCGGCTTTGGCCCCCAGCGTCGGGGTGTCGTCGTCCGACATTTCAGGTCTCTGGGTCGTCACTTACAAGGGAGTGGAGTAGGATGTTGATCCTGTTCGTGACGCCAAATGTAGCAGGGTGGATTATCCCTGCTTCGTGGGAACGGTTGCTGGCAGTCAGGAGGTAGCTGGACACAGCAGAACTCTGTCTGGCTGCACCCTCGTCTTTGGGCCTGGGGCGTCGACTGGAGGCTGGTAGTGTGAGTGGATGGGGCCCGGGATTTACCAACCTGGTCTGGTACTCTGGTCTTCCTTCCCTGTCGCAGGGCGGTCAGCAGTACTCCCCAACACGCTCCCACTCCTCCCAGTCGCTCCTTAGACCCTCCCACACCTCGTGACTGAATTGTAATCAAATACTCTGAGTTCCCCCGCAAGCAGTACCCTCCCTCAATGACCCTAGAAACCTTACAATGAAAAGGGGAGAGTTGGGTAGGAAGGGGTTAACCATATATATACGTTACCCACACCAAAAGAGTTAATGCAGGGCACAGGAATGGACACGCACACAGAACCCCATTCAAGTCTTTATGTTAATTGTACTGTTCAGTTACAATTATTTAATACTAGTGGCCAATTGGGCTGAAGTCCTACTATAGCCCCTGCTGTTCAACTCAATACCTCATAAACACGTATATTATGCACCCACCTCTGGGTTACTATCAGGGATAATATACTTCACTGTGTTTGACTCATCACCCACGTCTGGGTCTTCACCCTGTATAATACCTCAACAGGCTTTAATTATACGGCCAGAATAATACCTCAAAAGGCTTTAATTATAATGCACCAGGTCTGTAACTTCCCCCCCCAGGGAAGGGTTAATTGAATGGGAAAATATGAATACACACACATTGTATCACGCTCAAAGAAAAGGAAATAAAATAAAAGAGTGAGCCCACAAAATACCTTGCAAAAGTCCTATGCTAATACCGGTATATATTGTCTGGGGATCCCCTTATGCACTGTGGTTAACAACGTTAACTTCGCCCGTGGGCAGCACCACACTGTATACTGTATATGGAATCGGGAGCATCACTGCTCGTTTGTACTCATCCGAAATGGCCGCCTTGCCACTCCACTGTTGTCCGGGAGGCAAGATGGCGTCGAACGCTCTTGCGAGGATGTCAGTA
This sequence comes from Notolepis coatsorum, assembly GCF_963971535.1. NCBI lineage: Eukaryota > Metazoa > Chordata > Actinopteri > Aulopiformes > Paralepididae > Notolepis > Notolepis coatsorum. Next base: position 158,621,531 of record NC_140171.1, on the reverse strand, counting down.
GGCGGAGCTGGCAGAGAGGCAGCGCGGGCTGAGCTGGTGCTGGCGATGACGACCTCTGCTGGTGGTAAAGAACTCCCCGTGTCCTGCAGGCAGCCTGGAGCAGGTGTGTTGCAGCTCTCCGGTGCAAACAGCTGTTGACGCCCGGGCAGACTGCTTGGAGGTCCCGCACGTCTCTGGCACGCAGGCTATACCGTCACTGTAACTAAGTATAACACGAGCAATACTACTGTGATCCTTAGCCGCACGCTACCTATACCGCTCACTGTAACTAGGTATAACTCGACTGTTAGTGCGTGACTCTGCACTTATTGTTCATATCATAACACTGGTACTGCTAGGATATCGTATCCACTAGCCAGTACTTCCTATCACCCGTCACTGTTCCACGGGGCACTCCGGCATAAGGTCAGCAACGGGGCTATCCAGAGCCCCCGTTAGACGTGACTTCTCGTTGTCAAGTTCACTGCCGAAGAGAGCGACTTCCGCTGGGCTCCTCCCTTTATCATCTCTCAGCTCTCTCCGCCACTCTCTGCCTGCTACTGCCCCCTGCTGGTCCCGCCCGCCAGTCACAAGGGGAGGCGCACTGTAGAATATGAATCAATACTGTCATTTATAATCCGTATTCCAACGCTCTTTGGACGGGGACGTTTGTGTCATTGTTCGTGTGAATCAATGACACTAGTTAGAATGTCTTTGTGTACAAAAAGGGATATAAACACAGTCAGCAGTTCTGAATAATATACCATATTTTCCAGACTGCTACAGGTGGTACAGTTATTGTTATTTGTGATTTTTGACTACCTAAACTTTACGCAACATAGGGGAGGAGCAAACATAGCTTGCATAGCAGCCTTCTAAACTCTAATTTGAAAATTACCTTGAAGAAAAAGTTTTCTGCCAGTGAAGTTTTGTCACAGATATTTGACGGTGAAAGTGACATAGGAGAGAATGTGTCTGAGACCCTGATTATGAGGCGTCCTCCTCTGATGAGAATGAGACCCTTAGTGCAGATGCTCCTGTTGTCTCTCAACCACAAGCAGACACGTTACTTTCCAAAAACGGAAAGTTATCATGGTCCCATTCCCCACTTGAACAACATAATATGTCAGGATGGAGGTAGGTGAGTTCCAATTGTTGTAGGCAATCACAGAGACGGAGAAGGTATACTCTTGAACAGGTTCGACTTTAATAGTAAAGAACACAAAGAGTAATACTAGGATACTATGCCAAAGGCAAAGGAACGAGAGAATAGATAATGGAGCTTAGTGGTGGTCCAGAACTGGAACCGGCCGCGTTATCTCTATAGTGAAGACCTGACGAATGACAAGCAGAGGAAAGGAATGTTAAATAGCCACCAAATACCAACATTCCACACACACCCCCGTGACAGCCAATCAGAAGCCAACCCTTAAGTGACAGCACTAAATGACAGGGAAAAACAAGTGACAGCCGTCAGGTGACAGATGACAGAGAAGGTGGGTGGTTCCCGACTGTAGTCAGGAACCAGAATCGTAACAGTACCCTCCCCCGACGAACGGCACCAGGCACCAGGCTGGGATCTAAAATATCCCTTTGAGGCACCCAAGAACGCTCTTCTATCCCGTACCCCTCCCAATCCACCAAGAACTGAAACCCCCTACCCCTCCGCCTACAACCCAGTATCCTCCGCACCGTGTAAATGGGCTGACCACCAATAAACCGAGGCGGAGGAACCGTAGGCAGTGGCGGGGCCAAGGGCGATGAGAGGAACGGCTTCAACTGGGACACATGAAACGTCGAATGAACCCTCATAGAGCTTGGAAGCCGTAGCCTGTAAGCCACAGGATTCACCCGACGTACCACTTTAAAGGGCCCTAGTTAAAGCGAGGAGCCAGCTTCCTGGATTCCACCCGGAGAGGGAGATCCCGGGTGGAAAGCCAAACCCGCTGCCCAGGACGGTAAACCGGAGCCGGATGACGCTTGCGGTTAGCCTGCCGCTGGGTACTAACCGAAACCTTCTGCAGCGCCGCCCGGACCCGCTTCCACATCCTGCGGCAGCGAGCCACGTGTGCCTGGGCCGAGGGCACCTCCGCCTCCTGCTCCTGCTCGGGAAACAGAGGAGGTTGAAAACCATACTGACATACTGAATCAGAGGGTCGGTTTGTTATAATAACAGAATACACAGGGAGTATCGCCGGGACACTGACCAGAGGGAAGGGGGCAATAGAATCCGGAGGCTAAACCGGAGGTGAGTGTCTCAAATGCCTTCATTGTCACCAGTTGGTATCCCGTTATCATTATTATCAGTGTTGGTGGCACAGTGGCTATAGTGTGTCATCTTGTGCTGCACTGATGCTTGTTGTGAAGACACAGACCCTGACACTGTGACTGTGCACTTTCCCGGAGACAGGTTTAGAACTTAAGTCGTACAGTAATAATGGAGCACGTTGTACAGTGCATGGGTGAGACTCCCCTCCTCCTCTGTCACAAAACGCCAATGTTCCCTGGAGAGTGCACATGTTCCTGTTTGCATAGGATTAATGGAGTGATTTTATCAGCTTACCAAGATTGATGGTTACGCATACCTACTCCCATTATGGGCAGTAAGTGTGTACACAAAGTTAAAACACAGATATACACATTCTCTCCTCAAGTGGATAATGTTTTTTGTGGTTTATCAATGAATACAAATTTAATAAAAAAATTTAAATAAAAGAAATAATTCAATTATTTTTTAATATATATATATATTTTTGTACATCCTCAAAGAAGTGCCAACCACATATTATTATAATAATTCATCCAGTTTTCTTTTAAGTGTGTTGGTTAATCAGAGTGTTTACCAATCGTATTATCTTTTTTTTTTGTTCCAAGTGTTATTTTTGATTACATCACTAACAAAATAATAAAAGAAAAAAGACTAATTTAATCAGATTAATCACTTTATTCAAATTGAGGATTTAGTTTGAGGATAAAAAAATATATATATATATAAAAGAAAAATGAGAATAACCTTTTTTATTTACATCTTTTAATTAAAAACGAAGGTTCGAACGTCCGTTCCAACGTGTTATTTCAATGCATGATTCAAAATAGCAGTCTAACCTGAATGAGGGAGAGTCTGCTAGCTGTTTGGCGCCATCCTGTGGATAAAAGATAATTGTGTATCTGTTTTGAACCACAGGTCAAATAAATGGTAAAGTGGATCACGAGCCTGTCCTCAATTGCTATACACGACCGACACAGAGGAGTAGGCCTTAAACCAGCTACATAAACATGGAAGTAGTTGATCCCCTGGTCTTGGAAGAATAATAGGGTTTTTGCCATTGCTTGTATATTATTGCTTAATGCTTACCTAATTCAATGACTTATCTCTTTCAGTTCTGGGAGGTGATTAGTGATGAACACGGCATTGACCCAACGGGCACATACTGCGGAGACAGTGACCTGCAGTTGGACAGGATCAATGTCTACTACAATGAAGCATCGGGTAACTTTTCATTTTGGGAATTCCTAATTGGATGATGATGACATTCCATTTAGCCGAGTTCAATTGCTGTTGTGTTTTTCTGACTTGCTCTCCCCTCTCTTTCCCCTAGGTGGTAAATACGTGCCCCGTGCTGTGCTTGTCGACCTAGAGCCAGGGACTATGGACTCAGTGAGATCCGGACCCTTCGGCCAGATCTTCAGACCAGACAACTTTGTGTTCGGTAGGTAATGAAATTGTCATAGATTATGTGACAGACACAATGTGATTGTATTTGTGTTATTTAGTTGCAGTGCCCTGTTTGGCCACTGAGTGGCGCTCCATTGTTTGTGCCTGATGTAGCTACAGGTTTAATTTGATTTAACCTGAGCCAGTGACTTCTTCACTTCCTGTTCCAACTGACGTCAGACGGCAGCATCAAGGGTCAACTTGTTATAGTAGTTTCCCTAGTAACGATGTGGCTAGTAGTTTTAATATATTGTATAATTTGTAAATAATAAATGAGTTTGTGCCAAATCCCAAAAGCAATGTCTAAGCTATTGTGCTAAGCTATCCTGGTACTGTTCATGCTGACAAGTTGACGTCACACAGCCAGACATGTTACATTTAATGTTGCCACATGTCCTGTGCAATGGTGTAAAGTATTTCTACTCAAAAGCACTGTACCAAGGTACATTTTTGAGGGAACTTTGTACTTCTACTGTACTACATTTCAATGGAAATATTTATCAATTACTTTGAAGAAAAAAAAAATTTCATGCGAGACGTATCATGGGTAGATGAAGCTGATTCACATTTTAAGTCTTGTCAAACTTCAAGAGGACATTGATGGGAGCAACCATAACTGGACGACACATAAAAACCTGTAAGGAAGGGCATCCGAGGTATAAAACTAGCTACAAACTAAAAATAATGACTCCAGTGGCGTGGAGTCATCGTCCGTCCAACTTCACTGTAGTGGGAAAATAGGGACGTAAAACGAAGATGATGATGATTCAATATCACTTTCTTTCTCTTACCAAGGTAGAATTGTGAATTTTAAGACCTGAGGTTTTCATCTGGGTATTTCTACGTTTTTTACTTGGTAAATGTAAATAAAATGTTCCACCACTGGTCCTGTGAGATTATTGCTGATGTGTTGTTGTTGTTTGCAGGCCAGAGCGGTGCAGGTAACAACTGGGCGAAGGGCCACCACACGGAAGGAGCGGAGCTGGTGGACTCTGTGATGGACGTGGTGAGGAAGGAGGCGGAGAACTGCGACTGCCTGCAGGGCTTCCAGCTCACGCACTCCCTGGGCGGCGGCACGGGCTCCGGCATGGGCACCCTGCTCATCAGCAAGATCCGTGAAGAATATCCAGACCGCATCATGAACACATTCAGCGTGGTGCCGTCGCCCAAAGTGTCGGACGTAGTTGTTGAGCCTTACAATGCTACGCTGTCGGTCAACCAGCTCATAGAAAACACAGACGAGACCTTCTGCATTGACAACGAGGCCTTGTACGACATTTGCTTCCACACCCTCAAACTTACAACCCCCTCATACGGCGACCTCAACCACCTGGTGTCGGCCACCATGAGCGGCGTCACCACCTGCCTCAGGTTCCCCGGACAGCTCAACGCCGACCTGCGCAAGCTGGCCGTCAACATGGTCCCGTTCCCCCGGCTGCACTTCTTCATGCCCGGGTTCGCCCCGCTCACCGCCAGGGGCAGCCAGCAGTACAGATCCCTGACGGTCCCAGAGCTCACCCAGCAGATGTTCGACGCCAAGAACATGATGGCCGCCTGCGACCCCCGTCACGGACGCTACTTCACCGTGGCGACCATTTTCCGCGGCCGCATGTCCATGAAGGAGGTCGACAAGCAGAATATACAGATTAAGAACAGCAGCTACTTTGTTGAGTGGATCTCCAACAACGTGAAGACCTCCGTCTGCGACATCCCTCCCCGCGGCCTCAAGATGGCGGCCACCTTCATCGGCAACAGCACGGCCATCCAGGAGCTGTTCAAGCGCATCTCCGAGCAGTTCACCGCCATGTTCAGGCGCAAGGCCTTCCTCCATTGGTATACCGGAGAGGGCATGGATGAGTTGGAGTTCGTCGAGGCGGAGAGCAACATGAACGACCTGGTGTTTGAGTACTTTAAGTACCAGTACTAGGAGGAGGGCGAGTTTGACGAGGAGGGAGAGGAGGAGGATGTAGCTTAAATTGGGTGTAATGGTGCCTCTACCAAGCTGTGTAATTCACTGACCTGTCAGATGACCTTTCCAGTGTGTTTCCATCATCTGTCCTTATGTTTTGTCACCTTTTTGCTGGCTCTTCTCTTGTCTGTTGATGCGTGTAGTTCAAAGAGTTCCACTATCTATTAAAGATAGATTGATGGGTGTGTGTAGTTCAAAGAGTTCCACTATATATTAAAGATAATTGATGGGTGGGTGTAGTTCAAAGAGTTCCACTATATATTAAATATAGATTGATGGGTGGGTGTAGTTCAAAGAGTTCCACTATACAGCTACCAGAATTATTATAATTTTTTACAGATAGATTGATGGGTGGGTGAAGTTCAAAGAGTTCCACTATACAGCTACCAGAATTATTATAATTTTTTACAGATAGATTGATGGGTGGGTGAAGTTCAAAGAGTTCCACTATACAGCTACCAGAATTATTATAATTTTTTACAGATAGATTGATGGGTGGGTGTAGTTCAAAGAGTTCAAGTATATTAATTTCTATCCTGACTTCGGTATATTCACATCCCCCTACCTCACTCTCATAACGCCTACTTGCCCTAAGCTATCCCTAACAAATGATTGAATTGCAATATTTGCTGACCACATACTGCAATACACACACTCCTGATCCCCGCCTCGCCCTGACCTGGCAGAGACCGCACAGAGCCCGTCCTCCGACAGTGTCGATGTCGTCCCCGCCCTGCCTTGGCCCGGCGGCCGGCGCCACTCCCACTGCTTACTGCATTACGTCGCCCGCTTCCCCGGCCCTTGACAACCGCGCGACAGTGCCCGCTGCGGCCCAGACACCTTAACCCCAAGCATCACTTGTCTACTCACCTGAGTTGTCGAACTTCTGGTCAGCTTACGCAGGGGCCCCGTCGCGGTCAAAGAAGTCTTCGTCGCGGCACCAAAACTGTCGTATCTTGGTCAGTCCTTTGTCTACGTGTGTGAATGACCACTGGTCAGATGAATCGAGTCCCACACCGGTGAAATTAGAGTGGTACTGTATCAAGAATAGAGCTTTTATTGAAATCGTCCTGGCAAACGGTCGTCTCAACGCATTCTCTATGACAAGTACACACTCGGTTTGGATTCTCAAGTATTCAAAAAGTATTTGGTTACAAAGTTCTGGTCGTATGTATTTTGCATCCTAGAATATAAATATTTTATATCACTTTAATCTTCTAAATGAATAACAAATCATGCCGTAGATATTGACTCGTTTGCTGGCATGCACAGATTATTTAATACACTTTTTCAGTAGTTTTTTCAACCTAGTTTGAGGGAGTGGCTCTAACCGTTTGGGAGAATGTGTCCTGAAGTCATAGTCTCCCCCTTTTTCTGCTTCAGAGCTGTTTAACAGCTGGCAGTCAATATAAGGTTAATTCTGAGGAAGTCTCTGGGTAGGACCCAGCAGGTCACCTTCAACCCATCCAATCCACTCCTTGGAGGGAACATGAGATGAGCAGCTTCAAGTACCTGGGGGTCCACATCTCAGAGGACCTGACATGGTCAACACACATAGACACAGTAGTAAAGAAGGCGAAACAGCGTCTCTACCACCTGAGACAGTTAAGGAAGTTCAGAGTATCGGGGAAGATACTCCAGTCCTTCTACTCAGGAGCTGTAGAGAGCATCCTGACCGGAAACATCACTGCCTGGTATGGAAACAGCACGGCACAGGACAAGAAGGCCCTACAGAAAGTGGTGCGCTCAGCCGAGTGTACCACGGGTATTGCACTACCCCCCCTGCAGGTTCTATACAACAAGAGGTGCAAATCCAGAGCCTGCAGGATAATGAAAGACCCTCACCACCCCAATAACAGCCTGTTTCAGCTGCTGAGGTCAGGCAGACGCCTGCGAACCCCAGCTACTAGGACAGAGCGGCTTAGGCTCAGCTTCTTCCCCCAGGCCATCAGAGCCATGAACAATGAACATTGAGTGCTCAGAACATTGAACTGTCCACACACAAGCACACATGAACACACACACGACACGCACACTGTGCACGCTCACACACGAGCAGCCACTTAACACTTTAACATGAGCGGGCACACACTCATGTCGCACACACGCACACTTATGGCCAAAGGAAAGGACACTTTAAATTAGAATAACAGGAACAGTGTATTGCACTACCAAAGCTAACTAGCATGTCACACATGCTCTGTAAATAACTATGTACAGATACCGAGATGTCACTCCATGTTACCTGCTACCTGTTACTGCACAATGTTGTTTTCTTCTTTTGATTCTATTATATGTACCACTGTATTGCACATCGTTGCGGGCAAGACCACCCGCATTTCATTGTATACCTGTATGCCGTGACAATTAAAACTCTTGACTTGACTTGACTTGACTTGAGATGTGATGAAATCGTCATCCTCATCTTCATCCTCGCTGCCCTCTTCTTCATCGCTGTCCTCTTCTTCATCGCTGTCCTCTCCTTCATCGCTGTCCTCTCCTCTGGACTCCGACCACGACTTGCGAAGTTCAAGGGGGAGTTTACGTATTTTGTGCTCGCACTCCTTGGAGCAGAAATCAACACAGTGATTAATAAAAAACATTATCAGCATCATTATTATGATATTCATTGGCCGGTTCAATGCTGTGCCTCTCAGTCAAGACTCTTATCGATGATGCTTGCTTGGCTGCTTGCTTGGCTTGTCTGTTTTCCAATTCCAATGTTTCATATTTCAAAACTCTTTGTTGTTTCTCAAGCTCTTGTTTTTTCTTTAAATTGGCAAGGCGTACCATTAAGCTTGCCTTTTCAGCTTCATCCTCTCTTAGCATATAGGCTGTCTTCATACCTCCATGACTGGTTTGCCTCTTCCTCATCTTGGCTTGAGACATTGTTATTTATTCTTTGAATTTTTTATTTATCCTTTTGTAATTTGAATGTTGCATTCACTTAGCGTGACGTCAGAGCCTTCAAAGAGGGTTTGCGTTTCTTCCTGCTTATGAATGCAGTAATGTAGTATAGCATTTGCCACACATATATATGTGTGGTAATAATGCAGATACTGAGTGTATTTCAGTGAAAATGCGCGTGGCGCACGCCTCCCGCGCCGCCTCGAATCCAACCAAAGTGGAAATGATGCCAGTGGGCACAGCTACGTCCGTTAACATGGGAGCGGAAGTGAAGCGGCGGTCGCCCGTCCGTCCGTCCGCCTTTAATCGCGTCTGGTCTGCCGGGGCCGTCAGAGCGGCGAAAGTGCACGGAGAAAGGCACACAGTTCCCGCGCGTGCGCATGCGCATACATGTTCCCTCGCGTGCGCACAGAACAGATGATTATTACGGACGACGAGTCGAGTGAAAGTTGTGAACGCATTTTTTGTGTGCACGTACTTCTGCTCAGAAAAGTGCTGGGACGCCGTGGTACTGCACCACTGGTCATAAAGTACAATCTTTGAGAGACACATGAATGAGGAAAATTATCAAAATTCTATCAGATGAAATCCTCCTAGCGTGATCTCTCCATTTCTATAGGATCTGCCTCCCTGCCTCTCTCTCCTATAGGATCTGCCTGCCTGCCTCTCTCTCCTATAGGATCTGGTTTTAAAGATCTCCCCACTCAGCCAAGACAAATATTTTTAGGGAAACAAACAATACTTTATATTTGAATCCAATCCAACAATGTGGATCACAACTTGTAAGTTAGACATGAATGAATGAATGAATGAAAACTTTATTTAACAGATTGCAGAATGGGTACAATACAGTACGGCTCAATACATACAATTGTTAAGGGGATGCAGACCAGAGAAAGACTTTCGTCTTGTTTCCATCAGGGTCCCCCATTTTCAATTCATATAGACATATATGACATACATGACATACAGATAAGTCAGTACTGCTACATCTATACATTTATGACATACCAGATTTGCAAATACAGTACTGTTTGTGATACAGAAGGAGTCAAGAAAAGGGAGTATATACATTTGACGTAGAAACTGTACATTGGAGGAGGTTGGGTGGGGGGGGTTGGGTACATTGGGATATTGACAACCATACTGGGTAATTTACATTGGAGGTGGTTGGGGGGGGGGCGGGGGGCACACTGTATAAACAAGTAACACTGTACATTGAGGGGGGGGGGGGAGGAGACACTGTACAAACAAACACAATTGTACATTGAACTATTGACAAAACCATACTAGGTAAATGACTGTACATTGGAGGGGGTTGGGTTAGGATATTTACAGGGGCCAGTGTTGAATTGCAGTCTCCCGTAGGTGTCCCTTGAGAGAGGTTTTGAAAGTGGGTAGTGATCCACATTCCTTTACAGCTTTGGGTAGGGCGTTCCACATTGATGTGGCATAATTGCGAAACGTGTTTAGTCCCTTATTTGAGCCGAATCTGGGTTTAACATGATTTGTGGAGCTCCCTCTGGTGTTGTGATCGTGGTATTCACTGACCTTTGGGAAGTATTTTGACATGTACATGGGTACCTTGGTCGTGTAGTGTATCTTGTAGACCAGGCCCATTGCAAGTTGTTGTACTCTGTCGTCTACTCTAAGCCATCCTAGGTTGTCAAAGTGGGCAGGGGTGAGGTGGGTTCTAGGAGTAAGGTCAAGCAGTAGTCTGACCAGTTTGTTTTGAGATGTTTGTAATTTTGTTTTTAGCGCCTTTGAGGTGCTTTGGTACCATGAGGTGCAAGCATAGTCGTAGTACCCCTGAATGAGTGCTCCTGCCAGAGTTTTCAGGGTGTTCTTGTTTACCAGAGAGGAGATCCGGTACAAGAATCGAGTTCGTTGGTTGACTTTTTTTATTACATTGGATGCCATTTTGTCACAGGAGAGATTAGCCTCTAGGATGGAACCCAGGTAGGTAATTTCATCTTTCCTTGTGACAATATTGTCACCCACTGTAACTGAGAAGCCGTCGGTCTTGCTGAGTTTGTTATTTGAACCGAAGAGAATGGACTCTGTTTTGCCCATGTGTAATGATAGTTTGTTATCAGCGAGCCATATGCAGATTCTGCCTAGTTCCGAGCTGAGGGTTTTTTCAACCTGTAACTTGTTCTTGTCAGAGACCAGCAGGGCTGAGTCGTCCGCAAACAGGAACAAGTTGCAGTCACAAGCTGACGACATGTCATTTGCATAAATTAGGAACAGTAGCGGTCCTAGTATGCTTCCTTGTGGAACACCACAGCTCACTGTGAGGGGGGGGGATAGGGTACCGTTTACCTCCACCATCTGTTCCCTCCCCTCAAGGTAGGATTGCATCCAGCTCACTGATAGACTATCAAAACCAATTGCTTTTAGCTTGTCAATCAGAATGGAGTGATTGACCGTGTCAAAGGCCTTTTGTAGGTCCAGCATGACCATGCCGCAGTATTTGCCTGCGTCCACCTCTTGTTTGATGTGGTCATTCAAATAGAGAAGGCATGTGTCAGTGGAGTGGGATGTTCTGAAGCCAGATTGGAATTCGTAGATTAGATTTTTTTCCGCTAGGTACTTTTCGACCTGTTCGTAGACTATTTTTTCCATGACTTTCGAGATGGAGGTGAGAATAGAAACAGGGCGGTAGTTGCCTGGGTCTAATTTGCTGCCCTTTTTGTGCAGAGGGGTCACCCTCGCAATTTTGAAGTCCTTGGGGACGACATGACCACCAGGGGGGTAAAAAGTACCCAGAAATTATACTTAAGTGAAAGTATGCGTACCGTCTCAAAAAAGTCAGAGTATCTGGCTAAAAACACACTTGAGTAAAAGTCAAAAAGTTTCTACTTTTAAATGTACTTAAGTATTAAAAAGTAAAAGTAAAAACGTCTTTTTATTCCGGGGCAATGAAAATGTTCCATTTCATCCTCTTCATCACTCGTATTGTTTGTGGCCATCTTCTATGGCTTGTCACTCTGACCGTCTATTCTTCTGATAGCAGGTGTTTAATCAAAGATCCCCGCTTTCTAGTTTTGCACAAGGACCAATCAGCATGGGTATGGGCGGGTTCATTTTCCATTGTGGGGATTTGATTGGCTATTTTTAAATAAAGCGCGGCCGCAGGATTAATAATGTTAACGTTAGTTCGGCCAGAGAAACAAATACAAATAAAAATTGTTGGACCTGTGAGATTTGTACTTTGTAGGTCTGCATTTTAAATGTAAGGAGTAAAAAGTATGTTTTTTTTCTCTGAAATGTAATTGAGTAAAAGTACAAGTATACAAACCTAATAATACTCCAGTAAAAGTACAAATCCCCCCAAAACAGTACTTAAAGGGGACATGTACTGCTATTCCTAGCACTATTTGGGCAACTTTACACAATTCCTGTTAGTCTATTGAAGACATCTGTAAGGTTTTAAAAAAAAAAAATGCATTGTTTTATATTTCTAATCAAGTACTCAAAACCATCATTTTCCAGCTTCAAGATTTCAGGCTGTTATGGCCTGGCTCCGCCCATAAGCACTTTGAGTGACAGTCAGCCCACACAGTCTGCGACTGGTAGACTGAGCGAGATAGAGAGAGAGAGAGAGAGAGAGAGAGAGAGAGAGAGAGAGAGAGAGAGAGAGAGAGAGAGAGAGAGAGAGAGAGAGAGAGAGAGGGGGGGTGGGAGAGAGAGAGAGAGAGAGAGAGAGAGAGAGAGAGAGAGAGAGAGAGAGAGAGAGAGAGAGAGAGAGAGCTTCTTCCAGAGCGAAACCCGACACCTCTGCACACACTCCGGAGGGAGAGAGAGAGAGAGAGAGAGGGGGGGGGGGGTGGGAGAGAGAGAGAGAGAGAGAGAGCTTCTTCCAGAGCGAAACCCGACACAGAGAGAGAGAGCTTCTTCCAGAGTGAAACCCGACACAGCTTGTGGGCCTCCATTCCTCCCCTCTCCCGTGTGCCGTGCAGCAGGTCCCCCCCTCCCCCAAGTGCTCCCTCTCTCTCCATCTCTCCATCTCGGGCCCCACTCCGCCTCGCAGCATGAGGAAGTGGCTTCCACTCGCTGTCTAGTCTAGGTAGAATGGGGGCGGGCATTAGCTCCAACCACAGAGCCAATCGCATCACTGTGCGCTACCCAGCGTCCGAATGACATGACTCAGACGTTCAAATCAAAATGGCCTGATTTACTGGAGGAGGAAAGGGGCTGAGCTGAATCAGAGCAATCCGCCAATATGGTATTTAGACACTAAAACACATTGATACAAACTCCTATTACTATAATACAATGCTAGAGACTGAAAAATGACATTTATAGTACATGTCACCTTTAAGTATTGTAACAAAGTACAATTACTCGAGTACTTTACACCCCTGGACGTGACCCATCCAGAACCAACTCACCAGCGAGGAAGCAGACCCTCCAGAGCCCAGAGTGGAGGGACATGCGGATCTCATTGCTCTGGTTGAGGGGCAGAATGACCCCCTCCTCCAGGTACAGCCAGTAGTCGGTGCTGACGGCGCCCCCCAGCAGAGCCAGGCCGCACACGGAGAAGACACTGCTCAGCAACGTCAGCGCCTTCCTGCCAAACAGGCTCATACCACGGCTTCACCAGCAGGGGGTGCAAAAGAAAGAGGAGCTGCGAAGACGGGGGGAGACATAAACACAATGGACCTCATTCTCGTAACATGTTTGTAAGTAATTATCTTTGTAAAAAGTTTGCACTAACACATTTACGAAATTCCTCCTCCGGATTCCTGAACGCGTGAAACGGTCTTCGTAAGTGACTCGTTCTCGTACACCTTCATTTGCATACTGACACGCCCCGCCAGCTCCTTATAAGGAGAGGCTATCCATTGCATCTGCTTTGTGTTGACCCTTATGGGGGAAATATTCAATAGGTAGCGTGATTGCGACTGATCAAATTGAGATTTGATTCAAATGTATTGTAGCACAAGTACAATACAAAGAAAATAAGTTTGGCATCCAACTAGAGTGCAAATGTAACAGTAAAGTGCAATGCAAACGTACTGTACAATGCACAGGTTATGAAACTGGTAAAAGGCTTCATTTGGGATAAATAGTTGGTGATTGTTGATTCTACAGACATCCTTGGAATTTAATTATTATAATAATAATAAATACGACAATATTTGTATCATTTGCATTTATAGTCATGACTCAATGAGGCATCATGAGCCTTGCAGACACACTGCAAATTACTACATAAATAGGAACTAAAACCAATCACAGGGAATATACTATAGAATATAGTGGAATAGACTAACAAATATATTAACGAATTCCATATAAATCTATAGCTTATTAACGATGCAGCAGCGCACGCTCTGTAGCTCGAAAGCAATTTGCGACTGGCAATCTGCAATCAAAATTAGATTAGATTAGATTCAAATGTATTGTCATCATAATAGCACAAGTACAATACAAAGAAAATAAGTCTGGCATCCAACCAGAGTACAAATGTAACAGTAAAGTGCAATAGTAACATACAATGCACAGGTGGTTAAAGGCTTCATTTCGGAGAAAATGTATAAATGAACAAGAACTAAACCCAATCGCGCGGATATAGCTATAGTGGAATAGACTGTATTAATATTCCATATATTGTTGGTTTTATTTATTTCTATTGCTTAGTTCACACATCTTAACCCTCCGCGGAGCTAATGATGCTAATGATGGAGCATCGCCGTCGGTTGTGTGATAGTAAAGGGCTAACCTTCTGTATTGTCACAGTGAAAGGGTTAACCGGCTGTTGTGTGGCAGTGAAAGGGTTAACCGGCTGTCGTGTGGTAGTGAGTTTTTCCTTACCTTCGCGTGGGGTATGTCTGGGAGTGCTTGCATTCTTTCGTTTATTTGCATTGATCTAAAAAATGTTTGGACCCTATGGTGTTCTTGTTCTGTTCTTGACTTATTGTTATGTTGTCTTCTTGACCTGTTTAAAGAAGACCTGTACGGCCCATGGGGACATTAACGTGTGTTGTCGGGCCCTATAAATAAATTTGATTTGATTTGATTTGATTTGAACAGGTTAAGAGCCCGTGGAGAGACGGCTCGGTGAGGCCGACTCGCTGTGGAACATCTCAGGTTATATATCGTATTTGCTTTCGCGTCCCGCTCTGAGCCTTATGAGATACCCCTTATCTCCTATGATACCTATTGTATCTCCCAACGAAACAACTACATGCACCCCACCTGTATGGGGCCCCGCCCCCATGGTGGCACAACCCACATAACCGTGACTCTGGTCACCAAAACACCCTTCCTCTATTTTCGTCCCAGCGTAATGGCTGCGTGCACCATACGTTAACTAGTAGGATGAAAAGATTAAGGAAGATTCGTAATGTTGAGAGCTTACCGGAGGATTGTTTTTCCCTGGATTCTCCGGAGCTTGTTTCGGCGACACATGAGACCTGTGCTGGTGGTTCCTCGGCTGACGGCGACGGACCGAGGGGCAGCGTACAAGGTTTGACTAACGGGTCGGCTTGTACAAAGGTGAGGTCTGTGTCAGTAGGCATCAATGACGGTGTTGGTCGTGCTGTGGAGTATGTTTCGGCACTAGGGCCGGGGCGGCTTGGCGATCGTTCCACTGTAGTGGGCGATGTCCTGGCGATCCTGGAACATGCTGTTAACGCTAATGCTACTACTGCTTTTTCTGCTAACGCTGATGTTGACGCTGGAATGTCTAATAATCCCCGCCGCGGGATTCCGCTTTTCCCTCCTCTTGCCAGCTTCATTGATGAAGGTCAGTCGGTGGTGGATGTGGGGGGGTTTGCTGAGCTCTATTTACCTTTTTTACGGGTGAAGGGGCTGACAATGGGGTGCAGGCCGGGGGTACCTTGGCTAAGCAGCCAGGTAGCTTCTTTTCTGTGCCCAGGCGGGGATGCAGCGTTTCCGTTAGCCGGTAATTACCGGTATTTTACCGGCAAAATCTGTTTAAGTCCGACATATTTGATCTCTCCGGTCTTAATGTCCGGTGAAAATAATTCCCTGAGTCTAAGCACAATTTGATTATTTGAATTGTATTAAAATAGGCTAAAATTAAATAGCCTATGCGATGAACGAAACGATCATTACATTTGTTTCCTCGTTGCTTCTAATAATGACAACGACGTTGTCAGCGAGAGCTTAGTGCTGGTTGTGCGGACTTTTCTGAAGCTGTAGAGCCGCAGTACCAGCAGTACAATGCAATATTCCAGCAGTACTCCAATTCAGCCATTTTCAGCCAATGTTGGGTGGGGGGCGCTGTTGTGCGGTTCCCAGAAAAGAGCCAATAACAGCTGAACAGCTGCCCTGCAGCGCCATACTCTTTGCAAATAAGTCGTTGCGAGGTGGAGAGAGTCGTCACGCAAACCACGATAATGTTGCCGTCTCTCTGCTTTCTCAGTTCTTCGCTTGATATAATTAATACAAATGTCCAATATAACGGAATTCGTTAGCTCATAAAAATGTGATTATAACAGACTGCTGTTTAGTGTCGGACCGACTGTCCACAGACACGGTCTATTTTATTTCAAGTCAGCAGCAGCACGGAGTATCGAGGGACTTATTTTATTTGGAATATATTAATGACTGTATACGCAAAAGTAGCCTAGTTTTAAGTAATAATATTATAAATCTACATGCCTTGAGGATGACATTCTTTATATAGCCTGCCTATCAATTGTTTTAAAGCTAAATAAACTATGACCGGAATTAATCTCATTTGTCCGGTAGATTGAAATCTTGCAGGTCACGGAGACCGGCAACAATTTTTTCTAACGGAAACCCTGCGGGGATGAACGACGTTCCGCCCAGCCGATGCTTGATAGCATATCGGCTCGGAGGGTGGCAGTATGGACGAATGAGTGGTATACTGCTGCAGGATGGCATTTAGCGGCGGCCAGTGTTATGGCTCAGCTGGCTACTTTCCTATCCAAGATGGCGTCGGGTTGTAGGTCTTTGGGTCCGACCGACATTGTAAACGTGATTCATGTTTGTGGTGTTATAGAGATCTTGACTCAGTCGCAAGCTATAACTGCGGGGAGGATTCGGATGCTATCGACTTTGGTTGTTAGGCATGTTTGGTTGGAGCAGTCTCCTCTTGGGGAAGAGGATAGGTTTTCTCTCCTCACGACTCCTTTTTCCACAGATAGTCTTTTTGGGCGTTCTGTGGAGGCGCAGGCGGTTATTGATCTGGGTCCTACACCGCCTCACGCTGTGCAGCCAGAGGTGGGAGCACGGTCTCGTCAACGACTGTGGCGAGATCCTCGACAGGCGGCCATGTTTCCCCCGCCAGTGGTGCCCTGGTTGGAGAGTCAACAGGGTATCGCGAGGCCGACAGCCTTGGCGGCCGAGGGATCGGCCATTTTGGGTGATTTCGGGTTTGGTAAACCAACCCGTCGTCATTTTGCCGCGAGCAGCCCGCTCCCCGTTCAATCCTCTCTCTGTTACCCTCAGAAGCGGGGCTCTGATCGTTTTCCTTTGGCTGCGGGCCGCGAACCTTCATTGAAGCGTATGCGGCCCCATTCTTCGCTTCTCATGGGGGCAGGGGCTGACACCCAGTTGATGGCTGAGCCTGGGTCTGTCCGTGAGAATGTTCCGTCGTCGCGTGGTTCCTACACCGCAGGTTGTGGGTGGGTGGAACCTGGTGTTACAGCTGCCACTAGCTCCAGTGGTCAGCAGGGGGACTCGGTGCCTCTTCTGTTGAATGCTCAGCAGGGGTTACCCCGGCTTCGCCCTCGCCAGGCGGGGTATCGCGCAGTGGCGGCTCTGCCACTAG
This sequence comes from Notolepis coatsorum, assembly GCF_963971535.1. Taxonomy (NCBI): domain Eukaryota; kingdom Metazoa; phylum Chordata; class Actinopteri; order Aulopiformes; family Paralepididae; genus Notolepis; species Notolepis coatsorum. The sequence goes on along the minus strand of NC_140171.1, from coordinate 158,604,191 downwards.
GGGCGCACGGGCGCCGCCCCCCCTTCAGGCCAGAACAAGAAAAAGTATCTTTTTGTTTTTTGTTTTATAGCCCTATAAATAATATAAACATGTTTAAAATGAATAATATTTACTCATTTTAAGTATGTTTGTGTTTCCAATGCACAATATAACGTTACTATATAAAATAAAAAAATACTCGTTTTCAGGAACAGGAAGTGACTCACTTTTTTTTATTTTTTTATTTGTTTGTATTTCTCGGCCCGGGCTAGACGCGATAACGCTCTGAGTGCGCGTCACTGTTCGATCGCTGTATCCGTCACAGCCAATCAGTGCGTAACGCGTTGTGCGTTGAAATATGACTATTATGTTGGAATCCGGGCGCGATTTGAAGCGGTCTAGTCAAGCGTTTAGAATTTCCGTCTAGAATTTCCATAGCTCTCTGATTGGCCGACGCGGCGATGCCAGTTTTTTCCTTAGCCACAGTTTGCAACATGTTCGAAGCTGTGTGTTGTGAACTTGTGATTCAGTCTGGAGTCTGGACAGTGGGCAGTGAGTGGAATGGATATACATCGACAACAGTCTGGGGACAGTCAGTGGACATACACTTTTTGGACCACGTTTCAATTAAACAAAGTGAGTTAATTCTCTCTCTCTCTCTCTCTTTTTTTTTTTTAAACTTTGACCAGTCAGCTGGTTCTTTTTCGCGTTTATCGCTTTTTTCCTGGTCAAGTATGACCGACAGAAACAGGTTGAATGGGGGTATAGATGGGGGGAAAGACACTCTGAGAAAGTACGGCTTGTCCGGGAGTCGAACTCGCTACCCCAGATCCGTGACGCGCACGGTTGTCCTCGACGCCGAAATAGCGTTCGAGGTACGCGGTGAGCTACTGGAGCTCCCCTCTCTCTCTCTCTCTTAGCCAACTCAGCTAACTTTAGCTGCTGTTAGCCACTCAGCTAATGCTTAACTAACGCTCTCTCTCTCTCTCTCTCTCTCTCTCTCTCTCTCTCTCTCTCTCTCTCTCTCTCTCTCTCTCTCTCTCTCTCTCTCTCTCTTCTGTTATGCTGCACCCGCCGTGGTCTCTCTCTCTCTCTCTCTCTCTCTCTCTCTCTCGCTCTCGCTCTCTCTCTCTCTCTCTCTCACTCTCTCTCTCGCTCTCTCTCTCTCTCTCTCTCTCTCTCTAATTTCGCCGCGTGTGGGGCATAACCACTCAGACAATGAATGGTAACTTGTTTAAAATGACGAGATATACAAATGTGATTATTATTGAATGGATCTGACATCATCTGAGAGAGAGAGAGAGAGAGAGAGCGAGAGAGCGAGAGAGCGAGAGAGCGAGAGCGAGAGAGAGAGAGAGAGAGAGAGAGAGAGAGAGAGAGAGAGAGAGAGAGAGAGAGAGAGAGAGAGAGAGAGATAGATGTGCGTGTTTGTGTTGGGCTATTGGAAATGTGGTTGCATTTGACTGACTGTGATATTGATCGATGGCAATGGTGATAATATTCGCCAATGCGTGCCTTGTACATGTTTGCAAAATGTTTGGTATAGCGCCCCTAGTGGCGAAGCATCCACGAGCCGCTACTGGTATCGCGCTGTTGCCTCCCACTCCCGTCAAACCGGCAGTGGTCTGCAAAGGAGAGGCGAGCGTGATTTGAGTGATAGCAATATCACTGCAGGGCTTCGGCGTGTAGGAGCCCATGGGGTCCTCATGCCTTGAATGAATGAAAACTTTATTTAACAGATTGCAGAATGGGTACAATACAGTATGGCTCAATACATACAATTGTTAAGGGGATGCAGACCTGAGAAAGACGTTTGTCTTGTTTCCATCAGGGTCCCCCATTTTCAATTCATATAGACATTTATGACATACACAACATACATGACATTTATGGCATAGGGACATATAGGTATTTAGTACTGATACATTTGTGACATAGGCGGTATTCAAATATACAGTACTGTTACCCCTAGATCCTGATAGAGTATATACATATGATGGGGAGGGGACTGTACATTAGGAGGGGGTGGGTGGGTGGGAGGGAAATATACATACGGCGGGGAAGGAATATATACATGCGGTGGGGAGGAGACTGTCTATTAGGAGGTGGTGGGGGTTTTGGGCATTTACGGTGGCCAGTTTCGAATTGCAGCCTCCCGTAGGTGCTCTTTAAGGGCGGTTTTGAATGTGGGCAGGGATTCACATTCCTTTACAGCTTTGGGTAGGGCGTTCCACATTGTTGTGGCATAATTGCGAAACGTGTTTAGTCCCTTGTTTGAGCCGAATCTGGGTTTAACATGATTTGTTGAGCTTCCTCTGGTGTAGTGGTTGTGGTATTCACTGACCTTTGGGAAGTATTTTGACATGTACATGGGCACCCCGGTCGTATAGTGTATCTTGTAGACCAGGCCCATTGCAAGTTGCTGTACTCTGTCGTCTACTCTAAGCCATCCTAGGTTGGCAAAGTGGGCAGGGGTGAGGTGGGTTCTGGGGTTCAGGTCAAGTAGTAGCCTTGCGTGTCTAGCTGCGGAACAACTCCTCAGCATGCGCTGGAGGGGTGTTCAGGGGGCGAGTGTGTGTCCACAAGTTTGATGACAGCTCCTCCCGTATCAAACCGGCCCTTTCTGTCGGGGTCCTCCCTTGGGTGCTTTGCACGACGGGGGGGACCGGGCCAACTATCTACTGTTCCTTGCGGCCCAGCGTCAGTTGACGGCGGGGGCGCTGTGGGATTATATTCACATATGGCGACGGGAATGCCCTTTGAATCGGTGGATGCGGAGAACGTTAGAGGCGGGGCTGGTTTTGCAGTTCGCACAGCCCCATCCTCCGTTCTCAGGTTTGGTGCCGACCCTATTATTAGGGTCAGACGCAGTGACAGCCCTGGCCGACGAGATCCAATCTCTGTTGGCGAAGCAGGCCGTCGTTGTGGTCCCGAGCGAGGATGCAATGTCAGGCGTCTACTCCCGTTATTTTCTGGTGCCCAAGAAAACAGGGGGGGTCAGACCTATACTGGATCTGTCCGCGTTCAATCGGTTGATTGTAGCGAGACCATTCAGGATGTTGACCGTCCAACTCCTTCTGCTTGCTGTCAGGAGGGGGGACTGGTTCACCTCCATAGACCTGAAGGATGCGTATTTTCACGTTCCTATTTTCCCTCCTCACAGGAAGTTCCTACGGTTCCTGTTTCAGGGCGTAGCGTACGAGTACCACAGAATGCCGTTCGGTTATTCTCTGGCTCCCCGCACATTCACCAAGTGCGTGGCGGCTGCTTTGGGGCCTTTACGTCGTCGGGGGATACGAGTCCTATTCTATCTCGACGACATTCTACTCCTCAGCCGTTCAGAGGAGGTTGCCAGGTCTCATACTCGGCTAGTGGTGGAATTCCTCACCAGCCTGGGTTTTGCTGTGAATTGGAAGAAGAGTACCCCTCTTCCAGTCAACAGGTGGAGTACTTGGGCTTGACATTGAGGTCGAAGCCCATGCTTGCGACCCTCTCGGAGCAGCGTCGGGGGGTTCTCCGTCGCGCGCTCGGGGGTTTCCGTCTGGGAGGGACGGTTACGGCGCTGCAGGTGATGCGTCTGCTGGGCCTTATGTCGGCTGCTCACACGGTGGTTCCTCTTGGCCTCCTCTTCATGAGATGAGGATACAGAGGTGGTTTCTCTCTTTGAGAATAGATCCGGTGTGGGGCAAAGGGAGACGGTTGACGGTTCCTTTGTCGATATGGGGGGATCTCGCCCACTGGGGGAGGCTGGGTATCCTCTCCGCTGGGGTCCCCATGGGCGGCAGTGGCTCACACGTCACGGTTTTCACCGACGCCTCTCTCACGGGTTGGGGGGGGACGTCTCAGACCCATGCAGTGGGGGGCAGCTGGACAGGTCATGCCGACCCGGCTATCCTGCATATCAATGTGTTGGAGTTGAAGGCGGCTCCTGGTCCTCAAACGGCTCGACCACCTGGTGGTAGGCAGGCACGTTTTGGTTTTGGTTTTGGTATATCAACAGGCAGGGTGGGACTCGTTCCACCCGCCTGCTCCGGGTGGCGCGCGAACTGTTGCTATGGGCATCCCGCAGGCTGCGCAGTCTGAGGGCGCTCCACCTTCCTGGTACGGAGAATGTGGGGGCGGATATAATGTCTCGGGGCGGTCTTCGTCGCGATGAGTGGGAACTCCGCCCCGACATAGTCAGACAGATCTGGGATCGGTTCGGGGAGGCCTCGGTAGATCTGTTTGCGTGCCGACGTTCTCACAAGTGCCCCTTGTGGTTCTCGCTCAGTTGAGCAGATCATCCCCCCTTGGGGGTGGATGCCTTCTCGACCTTTCCGTGGCCGCCCGGTCTTCTGTACGCCTTCCCTCCTGTACAGCTGTTGAGTCAGCTGTTGGAGCGGATACGGAGGGAGCGCAGGACGGGCTCCGTCAGTGTGGTTCCCGGTCTTAATCCAGCTTCTGGTCGCTCCTCCTTGGGTCATTCCGTGGTCAGCGACGGCCCTCTCACAGCACAACGGATTGTTTTTCCAGCCTCCGGTGTTGGGTCAACGCCTGGTGGTGTGGCTGGTGGGAGGGTGAGTCTGGAGAGGATGGATCCTTCGGTGGTTGATACCATCCGGTGTGCGCATGCTCCCTCCACTGTCGCGGTTTACGCGGGCAGGTGGCGTGCGTTCCAAGAGTGGTTTAAGGGGGGGGGCTGGGACCCAGTCTCCTGCCCCCTGGATGCTGTTCTGAGTTATCTCCAGTCTCTTCTTGGTAGGCTGTCGGCTTCGACGGTGTGGGTATATGCGGCAGCTATATCCTCCTATCATGAGGGTTTTGAGGGGACTGTTTTGTTCAGCCACCCTCTTGTGAAGCGTTTCCTGCTTGGCGCTCGACGCGTTAAGCCGGTGCAACGCTCCTTGGCTCCGACTTGGGATCTTCAGTTGGTCCTCGGTCGGTTGTCCTTGGCCCCGTTTGAGCCGCTCGAGCAGGCACCTTTGGGACAGCTGTCCTTCAAGACCGCGTTCCTACTGGCTGTCACTTCCGCTAAACGCGTAGGTGAGCTCTGTGCTCTCTCGGTACATCCAGAGTGCCTGTTTTTTCGGACCGATTGCGGTGCCACTCTGCGACCTAATCCTGCTTTCGTGCCTAAGAATATCCGGAGTTCCTTCCGCTCCCGGGATATTGTTGTTCAGGCTTTTCGTCCTTCTCCTCACGCTAGTGAGTTAGTCACCTGTCATGTCCAGTCCGTGCTTTGGGGATTTACCTCAGCCGTACTCAGGACTTCAGGGTTACCGACCAGCTTTTTGTCTGTTACGGTGGGGCTCGTGCTGGTAAGGCACTGTCGAAGCAGCGCCTGTCCCATTGGTTGTGCGAGGGTATTACCCTCTGCTACACATTGGCTGGGCAGGATCCCCCTGGGGGCATCAGGGCGCACTCCACTCGTGGGGTGGCTGCCTCTGCCGCTCTCCTGGGTGGGGCCTCGGTGGAGGACATCTGTGCTGCAGCTTCATGGTCCTCCCCGGGCCCCTTTGTAAGGTTTTACCTCATGGACATGACCGGGGGTTCTGTCTCCCAGGCGGTTCTGGAGTCTGTGGCCTTTCCTGCTTCCCGTCCTTTGGTCGGGTAGCAGGAGTGTATGGGTATGGGCCACAGTGTGTTGAGTCACACGTGGTTCCGCCTGTACGGTGTGTTCAAGGGGTTCTAGTTCCCTCTTGTTCGCATTCAGGTGGAGTTGACTGCGCCCCCCCTTCATTAGGAAGGATGGGGTGACAGGGCTCCCCGCACCCCTTGATGTGGGCTTACGGGGTCCTCAGGGGGTACATTTGTCGGGTCTCGCGTCCGCTCTTCCCCATATCTCATAAGGCTCAGAGCGGGACGCGAAAGCAAATACGATATATAACGATAGGTTATGTAGATAACCTAGTTATATTAGTATTGGCTGAGCGTCCCGCTCTGCGCCGCCTTGAGTTCCCTCTTGAGGGATCTTTTCCTGGGACGGGATTTGGCGAGGAAGGGTGTTTTGGTGACCAGAGTCACGGTTATGTGGGCTGTGCCACCATGGGGGCGGGGCCCCATACAGGTGGGGTGCATGTAGTTGTTTCGTTGGGAGATACAATAGGTATCATAGGAGATAAGGGGTATCTCATAAGGCTCAGAGCGGGACGCTCAGCCAATACTAATATAACTAGGTTATCTACATAACCTATCGTTCGTGACTGTAGACGGTGCAGACGGTGACCTTGAGAGCCAAGGGCGCAGTCGTTCAGTATTGACACGACTAAATAAGATGTCCCGCTAAGATGTCATGTTCTACAGTAGGACTTACTACTATAATACCTAATAAAACAAGTCATTAGGATAATATAAGCCTATACTGTTGCTGGAATGATTCATTACACGTATACAGTATACAGTATGCATGCATGCGCTGAGCACAGCTAGGTCTTATTTATTTATTTTCTGTGGTTCGTTGAGTCATGACTATAAATGTAAAACATAATTGTTAATGGTTTATTATCATTATAATTATTTAATTCCGAGGATGTCTGTAGAATCGAAGTGACGCGAGTTTAACGAACACATCGGGAGGAGAATGAATGAATGAATGAACCTGATGTAAACAAGACAAAAGTCTTTCTCTTGTCTGCATCCCCTTAACAATTGTGTGTATTGAGCCGTACTGTATTGTACCCATTCTGCAATCTGTTAAATAAAGTTTTCATTCATTCATTCATTCTCCTCCCGATGTGTTCGTTCAACTCGCGTCTCTGCGACCAGCCGCTCTATCGGAGATAGGATCACATTGTGTCATGTTTTGCTAGAGGGGCGTATATGTTTATTATTCCGAATAGATCTACACAGGCTTATAGCCTATAATACGTGACATTTGAAGCAGGCACCACTGCTGTTGTAATTGTCTGGTAATAGCTGTTTTGAGTGTTTATTATTGGGTTGTTCTCGCATTCCTTCCTATACCCAGGCAAATCTGTCTTCATATCTCACGCCCCAGCGGCGATAGCGAGGGGGGGCGTACGCGTGTAGGTCAGTGGCCAATCAGAGGAACCCGGACACACAACTGGGTTGGTAAAAGCATACACGCGGATGGGACAGCTTGGCACGGCATAAATGTTGAAAAGGGATTGATTTGTACATAATTCACTACCCGTCGTATTGACGATTGTGTTATTTCTAGCCAAAACTAATTTGTCTTGCATTTAATAAACACTTTGCACTTGCTGGGAACCTGTTTGATAGAGAATATATCAGACTTGATCTGTTGATCTTAATGTTGATATAGACACTGGTTGTGTGAGTTCCGTGGATCACACCCCTAAATTCTCCTTTAGTCCCTTTTCACACAATGAAGTATTAGACACTCTACAATCCATAGATCCCAGGACCTCTACTGGTGAGGATCATTTGGACTCTTTTCTAAAACTGGCTGCTCCTTTAACTCATTCCGGGCCACGGCCATATGACCAAATTAGGTCTAGCGTGCCAGCACTGAAGTCAATAGGAGGACGGGGATATTTGCGAACGCATAAACTATATCTTAAATTATGGCTATGGGTCTAATACACCCGTCGCTTATCAATGACTTGCTTGCAGTCAACATGTATGAAACGGATTGTTTTTTCATTTGGTACATTTCCGTTTATACCGTTTTGAATACGAGTATAGTTTTGGAGATTTCTAGTAATTCCAGAGAATTCCGCGATAATAGCTCTTTAGTGGAATACACAAAACACGTTGTAATTTTTCGACTGATTTATGAATCGTTTTCAAATAAACGCAAAATTATCGATAGTATTATGTGTCCTTATGCACGAAGAGAAGCGGGCTGAAAAATCGATTATCCAGACGTGGTCAGCGCTAACGTTACGCACACACACACACACACGCACGCTCCGATGGCGGGAAAAAAAAACAATCTCGTGGTTGGCACTGAATGGGTTAATTACAGAGTCATTGATGCATATTTTGTATCTTTCTGTCTCAACCGGAAGATTTCCTAGTGTCTGGAAATCTGCCCATGTGATCCCATTATATAAAGGTGGTGTTAGACATTATTTAAATAACTACCGTCCTATCTCCAAGTTACCCTACTTAGCGAAGGTTTTGGAGTCTTTAGTGAATAATCAACTTAAGTCCTTTCTCTCAAATCACACTGTACTAAGCCCACACCAATCCGGGTTCAGAGCCAGTCATAGCACATCGTCAGTTGCTAATTACATAATATCAGCTGTAGACAAGAAGAAACACTGTACTGCCCTCTTTATTGATCTGTCAAAAGCTTTTGATACAGTCGATCACCATTTACTCTTAGCTACTATTGGTTTGGATAGAAATGTATGTGATTGGTTCCATGATTATCAGTGTGTAAAGTTTGGTTATGCCCAATCAAAATTTGTATCAATAACTAAAGGTGTGCCACAAGGTTCAATTCTAGATCCTGTCCTCTTCATACTATCACTTTATATTAATGATATTGTATCTTCATTGAATGGTTGTCAAGCCCATCTGTATGCAGATGATACTGTTGTTTATTATATTGCTGACTCTGTACAATTGGCCATTGAGAACTTACAACGTTCCTTTATTACCCTCCAGGAAGCTCTTATTAAGCTTAAATTGGTTCTTACTGCTAGTACTACAAAATATATGCTGTTCTCTAGAGCCAGAGACATTGAATATTGTGGTTTACACATATCTACCATAAGTGGTTCTAGCATTGAGAGAGTCCTGAATATAAATATCTTGGTGTGTGGCTCGATAAGAAATGTACATTTAAATTCCATGTGGACAACCTTGCCTCCAAGTTGTGACAGAAAATTGGCTTTCTAAACAGAAACAGAACCAGCTTTCCTTTGATTAGTAGGAAGATAGTTTTCTTATCAGTCCTGGACTATAGAGACATAATTTATAGGCCTGCTGCGGCCTCAACCCTTAAATAGTTGGACTCTGCCCTCAGATTCATCACTAATGACAGATACGACACTCATCACTGTGTCCTTTATGAGAAGGTTGGTTGGTCCTCTCTGATGGAGAGGCGCAACAAACACTGGTATTTGTTCATTTTTAAGGCCCTTATTGGTAAGCTACCTGCTTATACTACATCATTATTGGTAAGCTCCCTTCTTATACTACATCATTATTGGTAAGCTACCTCCTTATACTACATCATTATTGGTAAGATACCTCCTTATACTACATCATTATTGGTAAGCTACCTCCTTATACTACATCATTATTGGTAAGATACCTCCTTATATTACATCATTATTGGTAAGCTACCTCCTTATACTACATCATTATTGGTAAGCTCCCTTCTTATACTACATCATTATTGGTAAGATACCTCCTTATACTACATCATTATTGGTAAGCTACCTGCTTAATACTACATCATTATTGGTAAGCTACCTGCTTATACTACATCATTATTGGTAAGCTCCCTTCTTATACTACATCATTATTCGTAAGCTACCTCCTTATACTACATCTTTATTGGAATGGAATTTTGGTACCTATGGAACCCGTTCTAGTGACTGGCTGGTCCTTAACTCAATCAGCGCCAGACCCGAGGATAGTCGGGTTAACTCGCCAACCGTTCAGCGCCAGACCCGAGTATAGTCGGGTTTTCATCGTTATTTCTTTTATTCGATATTTTTATTAATTTCTCTCACACGGACCTCAGGGTTACCATAGGGAATCACTCTGAGATTGCTAGAGTGCAATACCTGTCGCATCCTGGTAGGTGGCAGTATCGCCCACCCTTCGAAACCTTTTTTCACACCTGGTGTTACGTTTAATTCACTCCGGGCGCAGTTTTTTTGGTCAGGCGAGTCTAGCGGTTCCCTCAATGACATTGAAACGCGACCAATGCCCCCGATGCATATGTTGTGGTGGATTATGTTGGCAACACGATGGACATCAATACTGGAAATCGTGATCAGACAATTGGAATATTCTTTTTGGGGTACCTCCTAGTGAAGGTAAGGACTATATGACATCAATCCTGCTTTGATCCAACCATGATTTCACATCGATCGCAACGACCATGTGTAACGTACTCCAGAATGTATACCGTTGGTGACGATCAGAGCATCAAAAAACGACCACCCCCCTTTCATGCATTCATGATGAAACATAATACCTATTATATACATTTGATTTGGAAATAGTAGCGTGTCCAGGCGAGAAACGGCAACGTTTTTAGTAAAATTCACGTATTGCTCCATAACGACGTTTTCTGGAATTATCCAGGATCACTCTGAAACTATACTTATATTCACCACGGTATAACACGTGAATGTATACATGAAAAAATGCATTCTTTTTCACATGTTGAACGATGGATAGTTGATGTCAAATGAGCCATAGTATTGTATCCATAGCTATAATATAGAATATAGATATAGCCCTGCAAACATCTCCACGCATCCCTATCTCTTAGAGCGGTGGCGCAGTAGGAACCAATATGGGCTAGGCCCGTGGCGCTGAAAGAGTTAAGGTCCCTCGAGTTTGTTCGGAACAGGATACATGTTTTAATTGATTGTTATCCTTTCTTGTCTAATTGTTTATTGTATATGCTGTGGGATTTTACATGCTTTTTTTTGCTTAACTCTGTACAGTATGTACACTCGACACGACGACAACAACAACGACAACAACGACAACAACAATAACACGCCTACTTTATTTGCATGCACCGCATCCCCCACCCACCATCATCAAAACAATTTTCTCCAGAGTGTAGGTGGTGGGTTAGAGTTAGAGTTAGAGTGTAGGTGGAGGGTTAGAGTTAGAGTTAGAGTGTAGGTGGAGGGTTAGAGTTAGAGTTAGAGTTAGAGTTAGAGTGTAGGTGGAGGGTTAGAGTTAGAGTTAGAGTGTAGGTGGAGGGTTAGAGTTAGAGTTAGAGTTAGACGTGTAGGTGGTGGTTTAGAGTTAGAGTTAGAGTTAGAGTTAGAGTTAGAGTTAGAGTTAGAGTTAGAGTTAGAGTGTAGGTGGTGGGTTAGAGTTAGAGTTAGAGTTAGAGTTAGAGTTAGAGTTAGATATAGTTAGAGTGTAGGTGGTGGTTTAGAGTTAGAGTTAGAGTTAGAGTGTAGGTGGTGGGTTAGAGTTAGAGTTAGAGTGTAGGTGGTGGGTTAGAGTTAGAGTGTAGGTGGAGGGTTAGAGTTAGAGTTAGAGTTAGAGTTAGAGTGTAGGTGGAGGGTTAGAGTTAGAGTTAGAGTTAGAGTTAGAGTTAGAGTTAGAGTGTAGGTGGAGGGTTAGAGTTAGAGTTAGAGTTAGAGTGTAGGTGGAGGGTTAGAGTTAGAGTTAGAGTTAGAGTGTAGGTGGTGGGTTAGAGTTAGAGTTAGAGTTAGAGTTAGAGTTAGAGTTAGAGTGTAGGTGGTGGGTTAGAGTTAGAGTTAGAGTTAGAGTTAGAGTGTAGGTGGAGGGTTAGAGTTAGAGTTAGAGTTAGAGTTAGAGTGTAGGTGGTGGGTTAGAGTTAGAGTTAGAGTTAGAGTTAAAGTTAGAGTTAGAGTTAGAGTTAGAGTGTAGGTGGAGGGTTAGAGTTAGAGTTAGAGTTAGAGTTAGAGTGTAGGTGGTGGGTTAGAGTTAGAGTTAGAGTTAGAGTTAGAGTTAGAGTTAGAGTTAGAGTGTAGGTGGAGGGTTAGAGTTAGAGTTAGAGTTAGAGTTAGAGTTAGAGTTAGAGTGTAGGTGGTGGGTTAGAGTTAGAGTTAGAGTTAGAGTTAGAGTTAGAGTTAGAGTTAGAGTTAGAGTTAGAGTTAGAGTGTAGGTGGAGGGTTAGAGTTAGAGTTAGAGTTAGAGTGTAGGTGGAGGGTTAGAGTTAGAGTTAGAGTTAGAGTGTAGGTGGTGGGTTAGAGTTAGAGTTAGAGTTAGAGTTAGAGTTAGAGTTAGAGTGTAGGTGGTGGGTTAGAGTTAGAGTTAGAGTTAGAGTTAGAGTGTAGGTGGTGGGTTAGAGTTAGAGTTAGAGTTAGAGTTAAAGTTAGAGTTAGAGTTAGAGTTAGAGTGTAGGTGGAGGGTTAGAGTTAGAGTTAGAGTTAGAGTTAGAGTGTAGGTGGTGGGTTAGAGTTAGAGTTAGAGTTAGAGTTAGAGTTAGAGTTAGAGTTAGAGTTAGAGTTAGAGTGGAGGGTTAGAGTTAGAGTTAGAGTTAGAGTTAGAGTGTAGGTGGTGGGTTAGAGTTAGAGTTAGAGTTAGAGTTAGAGTGTAGGTGGTGGGTTAGAGTTAGAGTTAGAGTTAGAGTTAGAGTGTAGGTGGTGAGTTAGAGTTAGAGTTAGAGTTAGAGTGTAGGTGGAGGGTTAGAGTTAGAGTTAGAGTTAGAGTGTAGGTGGTGGGTTAGAGTTAGAGTTAGAGTGTAGGTGGTGGGTTAGAGCTAGAGTTAGAGTTAGAGTTAGAGTTAGAGTTAGAGTGTAGGTGGAGGGTTAGAGTTAGAGTTAGAGTGTAGGTGGAGGGTTAGAGCTAGAGTTAGAGTTAGAGTTAGAGTTAGAGTTAGAGTGTAGGTGGAGGGTTAGAGTTAGAGTTAGAGTTAGAGTGTAGGTGGTGGGTTAGAGTTAGAGTTAGAGTTAGAGTGTAGGTGGTGGGTTAGAGTTAGAGTTAGAGTTAGAGTTAGAGTTAGAGTTAGAGTTAGAGTGTAGGTGGAGGGTTAGAGTTAGAGTTAGAGTTAGAGTTAGAGTGTAGGTGGTGGGTTAGAGTTAGAGTTAGAGTTAGAGTGTAGGTGGTGGGTTAGAGTTAGAGTTAGAGTTAGAGTTAGAGTTAGAGTGTAGGTGGAGGGTTAGAGTTAGAGTTAGAGTTAGAGTCAGAGTGTAGGTGGTGGGTTAGAGTTAGAGTTAGAGTTAGAGTTAGAGTTAGAGTTAGAGTGTAGGTGGTGAGTTAGAGTTAGAGTTAGAGTGTAGGTGGTGGGTTAGAGTTAGAGTTAGAGTTAGAGTTAGAGTTAGAGTTAGAGTTAGAGTGTAGGTGGAGGGTTAGAGTTAGAGTTAGAGTTAGAGTGTAGGTGGTGGGTTAGAGTTAGAGTTAGAGTTAGAGTTAGAGTTAGAGTTAGAGTTAGAGTTAGAGTGTAGGTGGAGGGTTAGAGTTAGAGTTAGAGTTAGAGTTAGAGTGTAGGTGGTGGGTTAGAGTTAGAGTTAGAGTTAGAGTTAGAGTTAGAGTGTAGGTGGTGGGTTAGAGTTAGAGTTAGAGTTAGAGTTAGAGTGTAGGTGGTGAGTTAGAGTTAGAGTTAGAGTTAGAGTTAGAGTTAGAGTGTAGGTGGAGGGTTAGAGTTAGAGTTAGAGTTAGAGTTAGAGTGTAGGTGGTGGGTTAGAGTTAGAGTTAGAGTGTAGGTGGTGGGTTAGAGCTAGAGTTAGAGTTAGAGTTAGAGTTAGAGTTAGAGTTAGAGTGTAAGTGGAGGGTTAGAGTTAGAGTTAGAGTGTAGGTGGAGGGTTAGAGCTAGAGTTAGAGTTAGAGTTAGAGTTAGAGTTAGAGTGTAGGTGGAGGGTTAGAGTTAGAGTTAGAGTTAGAGTGTAGGTGGTGGGTTAGAGTTAGAGTTAGAGTTAGAGTGTAGGTGGTGGGTTAGAGTTAGAGTTAGAGTTAGAGTTAGAGTTAGAGTGTAGGTGGAGGGTTAGAGTTAGAGTTAGAGTTAGAGTCAGAGTGTAGGTGGAGGGTTAGAGTTAGAGTTAGAGTTAGAGTCAGAGTGTAGGTGGTGGGTTAGAGTTAGAGTTAGAGTTAGAGTTAGAGTTAGAGTTAGAGTGTAGGTGGTGGGTTAGAGTTAGAGTGTAGGTGGTGGGTTAGAGTTAGAGTTAGAGTTAGAGTTAGAGTGTAGGTGGTGAGTTAGAGTTAGAGTTAGAGTGTAGGTGGTGAGTTAGAGTTAGAGTTAGAGTGTAGGTGGTGGGTTAGAGTTAGAGTTAGAGTTAGAGTTAGAGTTAGAGTTAGAGTGTAGGTGGAGGGTTAGAGTTAGAATTAGAGTTAGAGTTAGAGTTAGAGTTAGAGTGTAGGTGGTGGGTTAGAGTTAGAGTTAGAGTTAGAGTGTAGGTGGTGGGTTAGAGTTAGAGTTAGAGTGTAGGTGGTGGGTTAGAGTTAGAATTAGAGTGTAGGTGGTGGGTTAGAGTTAGAGTTAGAGTTAGAGTTAGAGTGTAGGTGGTGGGTTAGAGTTAGAGTTAGTATCAACAGGTACACATTTTAATTCAACAAAGAATGTGTCACTAAGTGTAATGTCCCAAGTCGAAGTATCAGCAACATCACTTTTGTCCTTTGACATTTCCCGTGCCACAGCACACACAGGGAACACTCCTGGATGTTTCTGTGCCAACTCATTAGGGACCTCAGAAACCACAGGAATGGGAGTTACAACCGGAGTAGCCAACACTTTGTCACCAGCCAAATCATTCCCTAGAATGAAGGACACCCCCTTTATGGGAATGTGACAACATACCCCCACAACAACATTGCCTGATACTAAGGGAGAATTGAGCGTGACCTCATGCAAAGGTGCATCCACAAATCCACCCCCAAAGCCCCGAACAACGACACCGGAATGCAAAGAAGAGTTTTCTGAAAACGGCAAAACCCCCTCCAGAATGAGGGACTGAAAAGCACCGGTATCTCTCCAAATTGTTATAGCCTGTTTGGACTCTAGTGCATTAGTTAGGGAAACAAATCCATCCATCATAAACCTTGAGGAACCCTCGAGCTCTTTGTCCACACGTTTGATACTTCCCCCATCACCATCTAACGTTGGCATAAGCGTTCTGCATATGGTTTCTACCAGAGCCACGGTTCTGACATTTTTCTGCTCAAGCACCGGGCACCCAGCAACGATATGACCAGGTTCTTTACAGTAGAAACAGATAATCCCTTCTGGGAATGCACCAGCAGAACCACCCCGCCTAGGAGGTGAAGTTAACTGACCAGCAGACACAGGCTTTGGGAAACGGCCCCCCTGAACAGGACGCCTATCCCCGGACTCAACACGGTAGTCCTCCAAAAACACGGACTTGTGTGTCAACACAAACTCATCAGCGAAGACAGCGGCGTCGCCTATCTTCGATACCTTACGCTCATTTAGATGTGTGGAAACGGTATCAGGAACACATCTTTTAAATTCCTCTAGGAGAATCAACTGCCTAAGCTGCTCTCTTGACTCTGCCTTCTGAGAAGTGCACCACCTGTCAAACAGGTTCTCCTTCTCCCTTCCAAATTCAACATAAGACTGTCCCTCCGACCTGCGATAACCTCTAAAACGCTGACGATAGGCCTCGGGGACCAACTCATAAGCCCTCAATATGGAAGCTTTAACAAGCTCATAATCAGCGCTTTGTTCAAGGGACAGAGCAGTATAGGCTTCTTGTGCCCTACCAACTAAAACACATTGCAGCAGCAGTGTCCAGGCGGTATCAGGCCACTTCAATGTGGTTGCCACCCGTTCAAAAAGGGGAAAATATTTCTCCAGGTCTTTCTCAAAAAATGGAGGCACCATCCTAATATTCCTGCCTACATCAAAACCGGAACGTGACTCTGAATGCAGAGCACCCGCCTGTAAGGCAGCATGCTTAAACTCAAGCTCCTTCTGCGCACGCTCGTGCACCAGCAACATTTGTCTCTCCTCCAGCAACATTTGTCTCTCCTTAAGCTCCCGCTCCTCTTTCCTCTCTTTAAGCTCACGCTCCTCTCTCCTCTCTCTCTCCTTAAGCTCACGCTCCTCTCTCCTCTCCTCACGCTCCCGCTCTAGCTGCCTTTCCTTAAACTCCAACTCCCTAATCCTCCACTCACCCTCTGCACCAGGTAATAGCGGAGACGCGTCAGACAAAGGAGGCTCCTCCACCCTCTCCTCAAGCACCTGCTCTCCAATGAGTAACACCCTTAAAGCACTCAAGGCAGTCGGCTTCAAACGTTTCTCACTTGCAGTAAGCTCTACCCTGTAGTGCACAGCAAGTTCTAGAAGTTGTTCCTTGGAAAACTTCCCCAACATATCATGAGACGGGTGATCAACAAAGTCCTTGATGGAAGCCATCGTTACTGTACCGGTCACCACAAGCTACTCACTATACTTTACAGTCACGCAGGAACCACTAACGAACCATGAAGAACCGCTAAAGAACCACTGAAAAACCACTAAAGACCCACCAAAGAACCACTGAAGACCCCCTAACGAACCACTGAAGAACCACGAAGAACCACTGAAGAACCATGAAGAACCACTGAAGAACCACTGAAGAACCACTGAAGAATGCTAATGCCAATAAAAACAATAAAGGGACGCGGTGGAAATGTGTGCTCTACTAATGTGAGCGCACCTTTCTAATTTGCAAAAATAAATAAAATAAAAAACAACCACCCTGAAATAAATAGACGTGTCATACACGCAGAGTGTCAGGTGCTAACAGGTATGTTAACCAAACACTCAAAACAAACAAAACAAATACAACAAACAAATTCAAACAGGTGGCCCTTCTAACCTGATATGACTACTTATGCTTCTACATCTAAACTGCAGTCACAACCGGCCCACCACATGTCTACCCTAAGAAACACTAAATCAGGCCCTACCACACTACCTGTGTTTTCTGGCCCCCTAATCTACCTACCCTTAAGCTAATGCCCTGTAGACCTAACCATCTTCAACCACACCTGCTACCAGTCAAAGATCATACTTGACCATCCACCCGTCCAGTACATGATACGGTACCAGACAAGTAGATGGTGCCAATCCCTTCCCTGACTGCCCCAGGAGTATGTGGTGCACAGGAAGCTAACCAACAACCAGAAAATAATGTCCCTATCTACATGTGGTGCCCACTAAAATGCTACTATATCAAGGAACTATTAGTGTAAACCAAAGGACAAGGACTGGAAGAACGTGACAGCTCTTCCTCTAAGCACAGACACGGCATGTGTGTTACCAGGGCTGGTTTTAAAGCTCCCAGCAGGTAACCAATCAGCACTAATTAGCTAATTGGCAGCCCTCACCCTGCATGCACAGTGACACAGGAGTGATCAGGCTCCTGGTACATAACACAAACACTGAGATGTTAAAAACTACATAAAGGTTTAGTTGCTATAACGACAAACAGAGAATGAATGGGGTTATTCAACTCATAGCCTGACCTGGATGCCGCTCTGTAAACGCATGGATGGTTTGAAGAAGGGTTTATTCTAAATGGCCCAATCGCTGTGTCAACCTGCATTGCAATCAACAGCTCATTTGAACGTGTACATTTTCGTCTCCGTCAAGGACCCCTGATGTTGACACGGCAATTGACCTAGTTTCCGTGGCGACCGAGGGTCTCCGGTGCGGACAGGCGGGGAGTGGTCTGGAGTCAGCTGTTGTCGGCTGTTGTTGTTCGAGTTACTGAAAGGTCCCTGGGGCGATGGTAGCCCGACGCAGGGACGAAAGGGTATGCCAAGCCCTGCCTGGACACAGCTGTGGACGAAGTTAGCCTGTATCACCAGTCACGCTGTTTTGTGTTTTCCTTCGGTCATGGCGTGCTTTATCGGGGGGTGCGCCTTGGATGGGGATGTGGTAGGGATTGATGTGTGGGGTGTTTTGGGGGGACTGACTGTTCCGGGGGGGTTCACATGCCTTCGAGCGACATTGTACTTTTGTACTTATTTTATGCCATTATTAAGTCTGCATGTTTACATTGCACTACTTCTATTGACTTTTATACCTATTCTTATGGCTGCAATTTATGCATTGTTTTTTTATTCTGTCAATCTGTGTGCTGATTTTATGCCTATGTTCATTTTATACTATATAGAGAGTTATTCATATTTATTATTGTTATATTGTAGAACTGTGTGCATTGAACTGTCTGTAAAGTCTCGACGACATTGAAAATGAGGGTGACCTCAATTGTCTTTTCGAGTATAAATAAAGG
>NC_140171.1:158546390-158581390 GCF_963971535.1 Notolepis coatsorum | reverse complement strand
TCCACGTGGTAAATACACAGGTCACAACATGTTTACAGGAACGTTTTGGAGTTGTATTTGGAGTGTATTTCGTGACTGTAGGGGACTGTAGGGAACTTCAGGGTAAAGGTCTGACCCACTTCCAGTGATGAAGCTAAACTACGCTAACGGTGCGGGCGTTCCCTAAGCCTAATGCATGCAGAGAGACAAAAAAGGTATGTATCTTCTTGTCTAACTCCAGGGAAGATGTTAAATAAGCTAATTTCCCGACACACACATAGTCAAGCACACGTCACACATATATACTGTATGCATGAACAAATACATATAGTCTACTACACATGCATGAATATGTTCTGCATACACACCTTCCTGCACACGCACACTCATGGGTGGAAGCCATAGATGAGGTTGCATGCACAAACACACATGCATGGATACACATGTGCACACATAACCCCCCCCCCCCCCACACACACACACACACACACACACACACACACACACACACACACACACACACACACACACACACACACACACACACACACACACACACACACACACACACACACACACACACTGACCTACAAACTGAGTCTCCAGGCACTCCCCTCTCCTCTCCTTCCTAAATGCTTACATGAGCTTTACTTTAGCCGTGTGTCACTGGGGACGCCACGCCACTATTACAGAGGATGCACTATTTTGCAGTATTCTGACTTTTCCTAGATGTCATCCAGTCTAAAAATAAATGTCAATGAAGTAAACGGCAGATATGTTTGAGTTATATATAACATCGGTGTGGTTGTTGTTGCAGAAGTCCCCACGCGGAAATTATTCTCTACTATCCCCAATATTACTTGCTCTCCGGTTTTGCAATGTGTCTTCATGTTGCTCCATATTTCTTCCGTCTTCTCACTGGTACCAGAAAACGTGACCACATCACACCAGTCCTGGCTTCACTCCACATGGCTCCCTGTCCGTTTTCTGCATCGATTTTAAATGATTGCTGACTGTTTTTACAGCATTACACGGGCTGGCTCCACTGTACCTGGCTGAGCTCCTGCATCACCACACCCCATCCAGAGCCCTAAGGTCTGCTGATCAGCTGCTGCTGGAGGGGCCCAGGACCAGGCTCAACACCAGGGGAGACAGAGCTGCTGGAGGAGCCCAGGACCAGGCTCAACACCAGGGGAGACAGAGCTGCTGCTGGAGGAGCCCAGGACCAGGCTCAGCACCAGGGGAGACAGAGCTGCTGCTGGAGGAGCCCAGGACCAGGCTCAACACCAGGGGAGACAGAGCTGCTGCTGGAGGAGGAGCCCAGGACCAGGCTCAACACCAGGGGAGACAGAGCTGCTGGAGGAGCCCAGGACCAGGCTCAACACCAGGGGAGACAGAGCTGCTGCTGGAGGGGCCCAGGACCAGGCTCAACACCAGGGGAGACAGAGCTGCTGCTGGAGGGGCCCAGGACCAGGCTCAACACCAGGGGAGACAGAGCTGCTGCTGGAGGAGGAGCCCAGGACCAGGCTCAACACCAGGGGAGACAGAGCTGCTGCTGGAGGAGGAGCCCAGGACCAGGCTCAACACCAGGGGAGACAGAGCTGCTGGAGGAGGAGGAGCCCAGGACCAGGCTCAACACCAGGGGAGACAGAGCTGCTGCTGGAGGAGCCCAGGACCAGGCTCAACACCAGGGGAGACAGAGCTGCTGCTGGAGGAGCCCAGGACCAGGCTCAACACCAGGGGAGACAGAGCTGCTGCTGGAGGAGGAGCCCAGGACCAGGCTCAACACCAGGGGAGACAGAGCTGCTGCTGGAGGAGGAGCCCAGGACCAGGCTCAACACCAGGGGAGACAGAGCTGCTGCTGGAGGGGCCCAGGACCAGGCTCAACACCAGGGGAGACAGAGCTGCTGCTGGAGGAGGAGGAGCCCAGGACCAGGCTCAACACCAGGGGAGACAGAGCTGCTGGAGGAGGAGGAGCCCAGGACCAGGCTCAACACCAGGGGAGACAGAGCTGCTGCTGGAGGAGCCCAGGACCAGGCTCAACACCAGGGGAGACAGAGCTGCTGCTGCTGGAGGAGGAGCCCAGGACCAGGCTCAACACCAGGGGAGACAGAGCTGCTGGAGGAGGAGGAGCCCAGGACCAGGCTCAACACCAGGGGAGACAGAGCTGCTGGAGGAGGAGGAGCCCAGGACCAGGCTCAACACCAGGGGAGACAGAGCTGCTGCTGCTGGAGGAGGAGCCCAGGACCAGGCTCAACACCAGGGGAGACAGAGCTGCTGCTGGAGGAGGAGCCCAGGACCAGGCTCAACACCAGGGGAGACAGAGCTGCTGCTGGAGGAGCCCAGGACACGTGAATATTAAAGGCAACCAACTTGTGTTCGGCTTTTCTCTGATTGGCCGCGCCCCCCCGCCCCCACGCGCAGGCAAGCGCAGTCGTCCCACGTCCCAAATGAAATCCAAGGAGCAAGCGAGCGGCAGCGCGGGCAACCAACTTGTGTACCATGGGCTGCTGTTCCAACGCACTTGTGTTGGGCTGCTGTTTCACTCGTCGTGTATAAACAAAGCCCATACAGTTATGAAATGCGCTGAACTAGAAAGCGTAACGTTATTATGTTTCGCGTTCCATTGATTAAAGCCATTACCTGCTGTGCTGTAGGAAGCAGAGGTACAGTAAGTTACAGTAGGTGTAGGTTACATGTTTAATCAAAGCCCATACAATTTTTTAGATGAATGATTGTGGATATAATATAGAAAACACATCATTATGATATTGTCAGAGGGAGAGGCATGACTTCACGACAGCCATATTAGACACTCACTGTACATCAGTGTGGAACTGTAACGTTATATGTTATTTCGCCCGTGGAGGCTGCTGAGCCTGAAGCGCCAGCGGGGCGACGCGGTGGTTTATCCCCGGCTTTCGTGCGCCGCCGCCGGCTTGATACAGCTTCAGCAGCAGCAGCGGCGGTGCTCTGTTGTAGGAAGCCCTTCAATGACAGCGGCGCGCTCTCATATTTTGCGAATGCATAAACTATATCTTAAATTATGGCTATGTGTCTAATATGGCTGTCGCTTATCAATGACTTCGCGACAGCCATATTAGACACATCGCCATAATTTAAGATATAGTTTATGCATTCGCAAATATGAGAGCTCTGTCATTGAAGTGGGTGGTGGCAGCATTACTAACAGTAGCGATTTTTATTGTTTTGTCATGACCAAACATAATCCCAACATAGATAGGAGGTGTACTGTATGTCAAATGTCGGTCATGTGGTGGAAGAGTTTAGTACAGTCACACAACAGAACACCGCTGTAGTACAGTCACACAACAGAACACCGCTGTAGTACAGTCACACAACAGAACACCGCTGGTTCGACCAGCGCTCCTGCCGCGTCTCTCTTGCCGCAAGGGCGTGTGCTAGTGGATTGATTGATTGGCCGTGTGGCCAATCAGAGAAACGCTGAACGAAAAGCTGAACACAAGTTGGTTGCCTTTAATATTCACGCGCCCAGGACCAGGCTCAACACCAGGGGAGACAGAGCTGCTGCTGGAGGAGGAGCCCAGGACCAGGCTCAACACCAGGGGAGACAGAGCTGCTGCTGGAGGAGGAGCCCAGGACCAGGCTCAACACCAGGGGAGACAGAGCTGCTGCTGGAGGGGCCCAGGACCAGGCTCAACACCAGGGGAGACAGAGCTGCTGGAGGAGGAGCCCAGGACCAGGCTCAACACCAGGGGAGACAGAGCTGCTGGAGGAGGAGCCCAGGACCAGGCTCAACACCAGGGGAGACAGAGCTGCTGGAGGAGGAGCCCAGGACCAGGCTCAACACCAGGGGAGACAGAGCTGCTGGAGGAGGAGCCCAGGACCAGGCTCAACACCAGGGGAGACAGAGCTGCTGCTGGAGGGGCCCAGGACCAGGCTCAACACCAGGGGAGACAGAGCTGCTGGAGGAGGAGCCCAGGACCAGGCTCAACACCAGGGGAGACAGAGCTGCTGGAGGAGGAGCCCAGGACCAGGCTCAACACCAGGGGAGACAGAGCTGCTGGAGGAGGAGCCCAGGACCAGGCTCAACACCAGGGGAGACAGAGCTGCTGCTGGAGGGGCCCAGGACCAGGCTCAACACCAGGGGAGACAGAGCTGCTGGAGGAGGAGCCCAGGACCAGGCTCAACACCAGGGGAGACAGAGCTGCTGCTGGAGGAGGAGCCCAGGACCAGGCTCAGCACCAGGGGAGACAGAGCTGCTGCTGGAGGAGGAGCCCAGGACCAGGCTCAACACCAGGGGAGACAGAGCTGCTGCTGGAGGAGGAGCCCAGGACCAGGCTCAACACCAGGGGAGACAGAGCTGCTGCTGGAGGAGGAGCCCAGGACCAGGCTCAACACCAGGGGAGACAGAGCTGCTGCTGGAGGAGGAGCCCAGGACCAGGCTCAACACCAGGGGAGACAGAGCTGCTGCTGGAGGAGGAGCCCAGGACCAGGCTCAACACCAGGGGAGACAGAGCTGCTGGAGGGGCCCAGGACCAGGCTCAACACCAGGGGAGACAGAGCTGCTGCTGGAGGAGGAGCCCAGGACCAGGCTCAACACCAGGGGAGACAGAGCTGCTGCTGGAGGAGCCCAGGACCAGGCTCAACACCAGGGGAGACAGAGCTGCTGCTGGAGGAGGAGCCCAGGACCAGGCTCAACACCAGGGGAGACAGAGCTGCTGCTGGAGGGGCCCAGGACCAGGCTCAACACCAGGGGAGACAGAGCTGCTGCTGGAGGAGCCCAGGACCAGGCTCAACACCAGGGGAGACAGAGCTGCTGCTGGAGGAGGAGCCCAGGACCAGGCTCAACACCAGGGGAGACAGAGCTGCTGCTGGAGGAGGAGCCCAGGACCAGGCTCAACGCCAGGGGAGACAGAGCTGCTGCTGGAGGAGCCCAGGACCAGGCTCAACACCAGGGGAGACAGAGCTGCTGGAGGAGCCCAGGACCAGGCTCAACACCAGGGGAGACAGAGCTGCTGGAGGAGCCCAGGACCAGGCTCAACACCAGGGGAGACAGAGCTGCTGGAGGAGCCCAGGACCAGGCTCAACACCAGGGGAGACAGAGCTGCTGCTGGAGGTGCCCAGGACCAGGCTCAACACCAGGGGAGACAGAGCTGCTGCTGGAGGTGCCCAGGACCAGGCTCAACACCAGGGGAGACAGAGCTGCTGCTGGAGGAGGAGCCCAGGACCAGGCTCAACACCAGGGGAGACAGAGCTGCTGCTGGAGGTGCCCAGGACCAGGCTCAACACCAGGGGAGACAGAGCTGCTGCTGGAGGGGCCCAGGACCAGGCTCAACACCAGGGGAGACAGAGCTGCTGCTGGAGGAGGAGCCCAGGACCAGGCTCAACACCAGGGGAGACAGAGCTGCTGCTGGAGGAGGAGCCCAGGACCAGGCTCAACACCAGGGGAGACAGAGCCTTTGCTGCTGGAGGAGCCCAGGACCAGGCTCAACACCAGGGGAGACAGAGCCTTTGCTGCTGGAGGAGCCCAGGACCAGGCTCAACACCAGGGGAGACAGAGCTGCTGCTGGAGGAGGAGCCCAGGACCAGGCTCAACACCAGGGGAGACAGAGCCTTTGCTGCTGCTGCCCCCCGGCTCTGGAACAGCCCCCCCCCCCCACCCCCCCCCCACCCCACATAAGATCTGCCCAGAGCCTAGAGGCTTTTAAATCGCTGCTCAAAACACACCTCTTTCCCCTGGCCTTTGACCAGAGTTAGCCTGCCACTTGTACACAACGTTTGCTGCTACTCTGGACTTTTTATATTTCTTGTCTCTTTTATATTGCACCTTGCTCTTGCTTTCTTAAATGTACAATACCTTTTCTGTAATTTTCTTTACTTGTTACTGCATTGTATGTGTTTCATCGTGTCCTAACTGTGAAGCACTTTGGTTTGGCTTTTAGTCATTTGTAAATGTGCTATAAAAAAATAAAGCTGACTTGACTTGACTTGACATAATTTGACAAGTAAAAACTTGAACCGACCGACCTAGAAGGCTTTTTTCCCCCAGTCCCCTGTCATCAGGGTCATGACGCTTCCAGAGCAGCCTGCGCCTGTACTGCTGACGTCAGATCAGCTTAACAAGAGGTGGCAGCTCCGGATGCATTCCAAACGCCTTTCCCTGATGGATCCCTCGCGGTTCTTTGGCTGACATCCTCTCTGCAGACCTTCACACAGTCTCATGGCAGCAGGTAGACCTTCACACAGTCTCATGGCAGCAGGTAGACCTTCATACAGTCTCATGGCAGCAGGTAGACCTTCACACAGTCTCATGGCAGCAGGTAGACCTTCATACAGTCTCATGGCAGCAGGTAGACCTTCACACAGTCTCATGGCAGCAGGTAGACCTTCACACAGTCTCATGACAGCAGGTAGACCTTCATACAGTCTCATGGCAGCAGGTAGACCTTCATACAGTCTCATGGCAGCAGGTAGACCTTCATACAGTCTCACAGCAGCAGGTAGACCTTCACACAGTCTCATGGCAGCAGGTAGACCTTCACACAGTCTCATGGCAGCAGGTAGACCTTCACACAGTCTCATGGCAGCAGGTAGACCTTCATACAGTCTCATGGCAGCAGGTAGACCTTCACACAGTCTCAGGGCAGCAGGTAGACCTTCACACAGTCTCATGGCAGCAGGTAGACCTTCATACAGTCTCATGGCAGCAGGTAGACCTTCATACAGTCTCAGGGCAGCAGGTAGACCTTCACACAGTCTCATGGCAGCAGGTAGACCTTCACACAGTCTCACAGCAGCAGGTAGACCTTCATACAGTCTCATGGCAGCAGGTAGACCTTCATACAGTCTCATGGCAGCAGGTAGACCTTCATACAGTCTCATGGCAGCAGGTAGACCTTCATACAGTCTCATGGCAGCAGGTAGACCTTCATACAGTCTCATGGCAGCAGGTAGACCTTCACACAGTCTCATGGCAGCAGGTAGACCTTCATACAGTCTCATGGCAGCAGGTAGACCTTCACACAGTCTCATGGCAGCAGGTAGACCTTCACACAGTCTCATGGCAGCAGGTAGACCTTCACACAGTCTCATGGCAGCAGGTAGACCTTCATACAGTCTCATGGCAGCAGGTAGACCTTCATACAGTCTCATGGCAGCAGCAGGTAGACCTTCATACAGTCTCATGGCAGCAGCAGGTAGACCTTCACACAGTCTCATGGCAGCAGGTAGACCTTCACACAGTCTCATGGCAGCAGGTAGACCTTCATACAGTCTCATGGCAGCAGGTAGACCTTCATACAGTCTCATGGCAGCAGGTAGACCTTCACACAGTCTCATGGCAGCAGGTAGACCTTCACACAGTCTCATGGCAGCAGGTAGACCTTCACACAGTCTCATGGCAGCAGGTAGACCTTCATACAGTCTCATGGCAGCAGGTAAACCTTCACACAGTCTCATGGCAGCAGGTAGACCTTCATACAGTCTCACAGCAGCAGGTAGACCTTCATACAGTCTCATGGCAGCAGGTAGACCTTCATACAGTCTCATGGCAGCAGGTAGACCTTCATACAGTCTCACGGCAGCAGGTAGACCTTCATACAGTCTCATGGCAGCAGGTAGACCTTCATACAGTCTCATGGCAGGTAGACCTTCACACAGTCTCATGGCAGCAGGTAGACCTTCATACAGTCTCATGGCAGCAGGTAGACCTTCACACAGTCTCATGGCAGCAGGTAGACCTTCACACAGTCTCATGGCAGCAGGTAGACCTTCATACAGTCTCATGGCAGCAGGTAGACCTTCATACAGTCTCATGGCAGCAGGTAAACCTTCACACAGTCTCATGGCAGCAGGTAGACCTTCACACAGTCTCACAGCAGCAGGTAGACCTTCATACAGTCTCATGGCAGCAGGTAGACCTTCATACAGTCTCATGGCAGCAGGTAGACCTTCACACAGTCTCACAGCAGCAGGTAGACCTTCATACAGTCTCATGGCAGCAGGTAGACCTTCATACAGTCTCATGGCAGCAGGTAGACCTTCACACAGTCTCACAGCAGCAGGTAGACCTTCATACAGTCTCATGGCAGCAGGTAGACCTTCACACAGTCGCATGGCAACAGGTAGACCTTCATACAGTCTCATGGCAGCAGGTAGACCTTCACACAGTCTCATGGCAGCAGGTAGACCTTCATACAGTCTCATGGCAGCAGGTAGACCTTCATACAGTCTCATGGCAGCAGGTAGACCTTCATACAGTCTCATGGCAGCAGGTAAACCTTCACACAGTCTCATGGCAGCAGGTAGACCTTCACACAGTCTCACAGCAGCAGGTAGACCTTCATACAGTCTCATGGCAGCAGGTAGACCTTCACACAGTCGCATGGCAGCAGGTAGACCTTCATACAGTCTCATGGCAGCAGGTAGACCTTCATACAGTCTCATGGCAGCAGGTAAACCTTCACACAGTCTCATGGCAGCAGGTAGACCTTCACACAGTCTCACAGCAGCAGGTAGACCTTCATACAGTCTCATGGCAGCAGGTAGACCTTCATACAGTCTCATGGCAGCAGGTAGACCTTCACACAGTCTCACAGCAGCAGGTAGACCTTCATACAGTCTCACAGCAGCAGGTAGACCTTCATACAGTCTCATGGCAGCAGGTAGACCTTCACACAGTCTCATGGCAGCAGGTAGACCTTCATACAGTCTCATGGCAGCAGGTAGACCTTCATACAGTCTCATGGCAGCAGGTAGACCTTCATACAGTCTCATGGCAGCAGGTAGACCTTCACACAGTCTCATGGCAGCAGGTAGACCTTCATACAGTCTCATGGCAGCAGGTAGACCTTCATACAGTCTCATGGCAGGTAGACCTTCACACAGTCTCATGGCAGGACCATATGACGTAATTTATCAACAACACGTGCGGTATTCTCCTGCTGAGAGTGAGCATTATAAGAGAAACGTGTTTTTAATCGACCGTGAATTAAAGTGTCAATGCTGTTTGTCATTTTAACAGCAGATACTTTCTTAAATGCCATCGTACCGACAGAGCGGTGTGACAGGGATCTCTGATGTGTTCGTTTGCTGGTGTTAGCATTAGCTGAAGAGCTAACCGAAATGCTCGTTTTTAGCTTAACGTTACCTTGGCTAAAGTTGGGGCTATTCATAATCCAGCAATAATGGCTGCAGACCTGCAAGCAAAGTACAGCAAGTTGGCAAAGGAGTATTCCAAGGTAAATCACTTTTTCACCAGTAACGTTCCATTGTCTTTCCATCTAGCTTGCGTTAACTGGCTAACCTAAGTGTCGTCACTGATCGACCTCTCGCACGCAATTAATGACAAGTTGAGGACAGCCATACCGGTGACAATGTTTAGCTTTTAGTGCCAAAGGATAAGAGTCTGAGGCGGAGTCTCAAAAGAGAATGTTGAATATTTATTGTGCATTAAAAATCACAACAGAGCCTCTGCTACTAGCTAACTGAACCGGAGCACCTGGATAGCAAGTGCAACAACGTATAATGTCCGTGCGGAACCAATGTCCCAACAACCTTTCCGTGGGTGAACTCACTGAGCATAGTTGTCAATTAATGATACTAATACTAATCTATACAATCACCTGTTGTTGAATAAATACCATTACTTTCTAGTTATTACAAAAAAACAGTATATATAAAACAGTATCTGTAGCTGTAAAAAAAAAGTAGAGCTGGGCCGTTAACGTGCTGCGTTAACGCGAGACTAGTATCGCGCGATAATATAATTGACGCCGTTAAACTTTTTCTCAACGTTGGGTCTGTATTGTCCTTAAGTACTTGCCGTAGTTCCCAGCTGTGGTACCAGGAAGTGATTGCACTACCGGAGCTGTAGTCAGAATAATGTGTTAAACTAAAGTAGTGGTCCGGTAATCATTGTTATACAGGTGAGGTTAAGAAGTCCTATAACACAAGATATAACACAATTCGGCGATGAGGACGTCTGAATCTGCGCAATGCAAGAAAGAAGAAGTCCGTTGCGAGCTTTGTTTACATTATTAACGTTAGCGAGTTAGCATGTTAGCTCACGTTGATCGAGCGGCACTTGGAAACATCTACAAGAGGAGGAAATCCACTTTACACACTAAAGGAAGGATCGACTGGACTATCGTGAGTGTTTACAACAGAAATGGCTTGGGTTATTGGAAATATTGGACCGTTTGATGACAATGTAGCCCCGTTCGTGACTGTGATGCACGGAGTGAATCCACAGTCACTTGCTCCTCAATAGGAAACCAACCTAGATTTACCATGAAGAACTGGTTCTGGCCGAACCGTTCGTTATACAAGAATCACAGAGACGTTTCAAAGGTACTCACAGTTGCACGAGGGTTTCTGACAGAGATACAGGATGGTTTGAAAGCTCTGCGTTGCTAATAAACATTTTAAATAATTTGTATAAACTGCTCAAAACGGCATTATTTCCGCCGTTGGGTGATCACAGCGCATGCGCACCATCCCGTATCTCTGTCCGAAACCCTCGTGCCACTGTGAGTACCTTTGTAATTTCTCTGTGATACTTGTATAACGAACAGTTCGGCCAGAACCAGTCCTTCATGGTAAATCTAGGTTGGTTTCCTATTGAGGAGCAAGTGACTGTGGATTCACTCCGTGCATCACAGTCACGAAAGGGGCTAATGACAATGTGGAGCAATATGAAATGAAAATGGGGGACCCCTATGTAAACAAGACAAACGTCTTTCTCTGGTCTGCATCCCCTTAACAATTGTATGTATTGAGCCGTACTGTATTGTACCCATTCTGCAATCTGTTAAATAACGTTTTCATTCATTCATTCATGGAACTGTTACACTGAGCTTGCACTGAATTTGTTGAGAAACCTGCTTCTGCAGCAGTCTGTGTGTGAGCAACCAGTCAGCAGCATTGTGAATTTAGAGATTCATTAGGCCCTGTTTAGACGGAAACGCTAGCAGGTGAATCCGCAAAAATATTTTTTCGGATGTGCCTTTCGTTTATACGGAAACAGCGTTTTTACGGGGTGAAACCGTAAAAAAGTGAGACCACCTTCCAGGGTGGAATTCCTAGAAACGATAGACCTTTGCGCTCTCATCTAAACTGTCAAACCGCATAAAACGATGACGAAAGGGTTGAACTTGTCAAGGCTCTCGTCGCGCATACTGCTTACATCACAGGCATGCGCCAGTAGCCTAGAAGCGTAAACAAAGCGAACAAGCATGTCTGATTCTATCTACGGACTGGAGAGCACGGTTTCAGCCAGCTAATCACCCAACCCACAAGGGTATGTGATTCGACACAAACCACCATTGACCTCATTTTGAGCTCTGACAAGTCAATGATCTCCAATTAAGGGGTGATAGCATGCGGGTTAAGTGATCATTATATGATTTTCTGTACCCGCAAAAAGCTAAAACAGAAGGCCGGCTGTCACAAAACAGTCACATCTAGAGACCTCAAAACTTACTCTAGAGAGGCCTTTAACCTAGAACTGGGGAGCTTGGACTGGTCAGATGAACTCAGTGGTACACAGGTTGAAGAAACATGGCTTGGATTCAAAACCAAATTCACAGAAATACTCAACAACATGGCACCCATAAGAACCACCAGGGTTAAAAATCGCGCTGAGCCATGGATGCACACTGAAATACTGGCCGCTATGAAAACCAGAGACAAAAAATGCTCTGAACTTCATAAAAGTCAGACAAAGCTTTCCAAAAGCTCAAACAGTGAACTCCAAGCCCACGTGGTTGAACAAAAAATTCAAAGAAACAGACTAAGAAATGACGTAAACACCATGATCAGAACCGCAAAAAGAAATTTCATCAACGACAAAACTGAGGAAAACAAAAACAAACCCCGCGAACTTTGGAAATTACTCAATAATCAACTAGGCTGCAGTAAAAAACTTAAAACCAGATTCTCAAACATAAACATAAAGACGGACAACACGCTCATCACAGACAAGCTGGATGTAGCCAATTACTTAAACATCTTCTTCACAAATCATAGCCACAACACTGGTAAACAAACTACCCTCCCACTCAGGGCATTATGGGGTAGAACACATAGTAGCATACTACAAAAACCTAGGGGTCCACAAAGACGACTTCAAAATTGAAATGGTAACAATCGATGAGGTACACAAAAAATTGAGCGCCCTCCAACCAAACAAGGCCACTGGCCATGACAACATCCCCTCCAAATTCCTCAGAGACGCAGCAGCCGCCATCAC
Source organism: Notolepis coatsorum (assembly GCF_963971535.1). Lineage (NCBI taxonomy): Eukaryota > Metazoa > Chordata > Actinopteri > Aulopiformes > Paralepididae > Notolepis > Notolepis coatsorum. Next base: position 158,569,176 of record NC_140171.1, on the reverse strand, counting down.
CCCAGTCATCACACACATAATAAACCTCTCTATAAAACAGGGGCACGTTCCCAAGGACTTCAAAATTGCGAGAGTGACCCCTCTGCACAAAAAGGGCAGCAAATTAGACCCAGGCAACTACCGCCCTGTTTCTATTCTTACCTCCATCTCGAAAGTCATGGAGAAAATAGTCTACGAACAGGTCGAAAAGTACCTGGCGGAAAAAAATCTAATCTACGAATTCCAATCTGGCTTCAGAACGTCCCACTCCACTGACACATGCCTCCTCTATTTGAACGACCACATCAAACAAGAGGTGGACGCGGGCAAATACTGCGGCATGGTCATGCTGGACCTACAAAAGGCCTTCGACACTGTCAATCACTCCATTCTAATGGACAAGCTAAAAGCAATTGGTTTTGATAGCTTATCAGTGAGCTGGATGCAATCCTACCTGGAGGGGAGAGAACAGATGGTAGAGGTAAACGGTACCCTATCCCCCCCCCTCACAGTGAGCTGTGGTGTTCCACAAGGAAGCATACTAGGACCGCTACTCTTCCTAATTTATGCAAATGACATGTCGTCAGCCTGTGACTGCAACTTGTTCCTGTTTGCGGACGACTCAGCCCTGCTGGTCTCTGACAAGAACAAGTTGCAGGTTGAAAAAACCATCAGCTCGGAACTAGGCAAAATCTGCATATGGCTCGCTGATAACAAACTATCATTACACATGGGCAAGAGTCCATTCTCTTCGGTTCAAATAACAAACTCAGCAAGACCGACGGCTTCTCAGTTACAGTGGGTGACAATATTGTCACAAGGAAAGATGAAATTACCTACCTGGGTTCCATCCTAGAGGCAAATCTTTCCTGTGACAAAATGGCATCCAATGTAATAAAAAAGTCAACCAACGAACTAGATTCTTGTACCGGATCTCCTCTCTGGTAAACAAGAATACCCTGAAGACTCTGGCAGGAGCACTCATTCAAGGGTACTATGACTATGCATGCACCTCATGGTACCAAAGCACCTCAAAGGCGCTTAAAACAAAATTACAAACATCACAAAACAAACTGGTCAGACTACTACTTGACCTGAACCCCAGAACCCACCTCACCCCTGCCCACTTTGACAACCTAGGATGGCTTAGAATAGATGACAGAGTACAGCAACTTGCAATGGGCCTGGTCTACAAGATACACTATACGACCGGGGTGCCCATGTAAATGTCAAAATACTTCCCAAAGGTCAGTGAATACCACAACCACTACACCAGAGGAAGCTCAACAAATCATGTTAAACCCAGATTCGGCTCAAACAAGGGACTAAACACGTTTCGCAATTATGCCACAACAATGTGGAACGCCCTACCCAAAGCTGTAAAGGAATGTGAATCCCTGCCCACATTCAAAACCGCTCTTAAAGAGCACCTACGGGAGGCTGCAATTCGAAACTGGCCACCGTAAATGTCCAAACCCCCCCACCCCCTCCTAATAGACAGTCTCCTCCCCTCCGTATGTATATATTCTCTCCCCACCGTATGTATATTTCTCTCCCACCCCCTCCTAATGTACAGTCTCCTCCCCACCGTATGTATATATTCTCTCCCCACCATATGTATATTTCTCTCCCACCCACCCACCCCCTCCTAATGTACAGTCTCCTCCCCACCGTATGTATATATTCTCTCCCCACCGTATGTATATTTCTCTCCCACCCACCCACCCCCTCCTAATGTACAGTCTCCTCCCCATCATATGTATATACTCTCTGTCAGGATCTATGGGTAACAGTACTGTATATTTGCATATCATATATGTCACAAATGTAACAGTACTATATACCTGTATGTCATGTATGTCCCTATGCCATAAATGTCATGATGTATGTTGTGTATGTCATAAATGTCACTATGAATTGAAAATGGGGGACCCTGATGTAAACAAGACAAACGTATTTCTCTGGTTTGCATCCCCTTAACAATTGTATGTATTGAGCCGTAGTGTTTTGTACCCATTCTGCAATCTGTTAAATAAAGTTTTCATTCATTCATTCATTCAAGTACCTGGGAGTCCACATCACAGATGACCTGACATGGTCTACACACATAGATTCTGTGGTGAAAAAGGCAAAGCAGCGCCTCTATCACCTGAGACAGCTAAGGAAGTTCAGAGTATCAGGGAAGATACTCCACTCCTTCTATTCCGGGGCTGTAGAGAGCATCCTGACTGGAAACATCACTGCCTGGTTTGGAAATAGCACGGCACGGGACATGAAGGCACTCCAGAGAGTGGTGCGCTCAGCAGAGCGTACTACAGGTAATGCACTACCACCCCTGCAGGACTTATATAACAGGAGGTGCAAATCCAGAGCCTGCAGAATAATGAAGGACCCTCACCACCCCAACAACAGCCTGTTCAAGCTGCTGCGGTCAGGCAAGCGCCTACGCACACATGCTGCAAGAACAGAGAGACTCTGGCTCAGCTTCTTCCCCCAGGCCATCAGAACACTGAACTCTCCACTCACAAGTACACATGAGCACACACAGACACACACACACAACACTCATTAAACAATCACTTTAAACAAAATGTCACTTTAACACATTGTCTGCCACGCAGTTTGACCATCTTATAGCGCTCACTGCCAGTGCTGTAAGCCTATGGAGTCGCTCACCTTCTTTGCAGGGCTATAACTTTTTAAATATTACAGCTACTGTATATCAACATTACTATGGCCCATTCAACATCGGGTATCTATCATTCCCGATGTGGGAACGTTATATTTTCCCATTCATACATTGTCGTGTTAATACCGTCGTGAATATAAGTATGTTTTTAGAGTGTAGAGCAGTCATTCCTAGAACGCGAGTTATAGGCCCTGACGCATATTATACATAATCGATTGGCGTTTTGTTCCTATACATGCTATATTAAAAAATTCAAATGCATATGATCGGTATACATTATGCTCCATCATGCGTGAAGGAAAGGGGGGGGGGGTCGTTTATGATTCCTTGATTGTCAGTAACGGCTTTCTTTAGTACGACATCATACGTTGATCAGATGGATTGCAATGAAATAAATGGACAATCGAGCTGGAATTAACGTCAGATTCCTCTTACCTGTGGCCGATGAGTCTGGAGAAAAAATATTCCAATTATTTGATGACCATCTGCTAGATCCATTTTCCGTTTGTATGACGCAATAAACACTGAAAGCATATTGATTCTTGCGTCTCGAAAGCGATCCAATGCAGTGCACTAGAGTGTTTGTCTGGATCCACATAACAAGAGAGCTCTGCCCGGAACATTTTCCCCGATGCACAGAGTGCACCATCCGGTTGAGAGTGGAGTGCAACTCGCCCGAAATCCACCAGGCGGTGGTATTGAGCCGTTGCAATATCCGACAGAGTCCACAGTCTCCCGGAGTCTTGCTGGATGAATTATGAATGACAATAGCGAATAAAGGAAATAACGATCATAAAAATGAGTAAACTCGTTATTGGCGTTATTAGATTGGCGGCCAATAACGAGTATACTCGTTATTGGCGCAGAAACGGAGGTACTGTTTACTATAGTTTAGATACATTAAGAGTAAAATTGTAAATTGTATATTGTATAGTAGTGTATATAGGAACCAGTTTCTCAGGAACTTAGCATGTCTTTTTTTACCATGCATATGGCATATCTTGTGTCTTACCTATTTTATTTTCTTCTATACCTATTTTTATTATTGTATTTTGCACAATCAATGCAGGCATGACCACCCACATTTCACTGTATGCCCTGGTATGTATGTGACAAATAAACCTCTTGATTCTTGATGACATATCCATATACTGTACAGTATAAGGCATACAGTGCATACTGATTGGATGATGGGGATAAGCACCGTAATGACTGCAGGCCAGACGCTCTGACGTCACACGTCATGAAGACCTTCGAGAGGCCGGTCCTGAACCACCTCAAGCCCCGGGGGAGTGACCCCCACTGACTCTCCTGACCCCCGTGACCCCCCCTGACCCCCCAGACCCCCTGTGACCCCCTGCAGTTTGCATATCAAGCTAGGGGTCCAGGATAGGCTATAGAAGAAGGCTGGAGATGCGCATGCACGCACGCACACACACACACACACGCACGCACACACACACACACACACACACACACACACACACACACACACACACACACACACACACACACACACACACACACACACACACACACACACACACACACACACACACACACACACACACACACACACACACACACACACACACACACACACACACACACACACACACACACACACACAAAAACACTTTGTGAGGCATAACATTACACAGCTTCTTCAGATTTGAACCTGGACAATTATGATTGATGAGTCTACGACGTGGTCAAATTGTATTGGTGTATCAAATATATTGAAAACTAGATTCACATAATTCAACAGGTTAAACAAATATTGCAGCCTGAGTCCATTATTTTATAGTTTTGATGATACTTTGACTCCGCCATATAGGGGTATAGAGGCAATATCTCACACACTCTAGTGTGGCCATTGTATGGTGGTTATCAATGGCATTTACACAAATGTATTTATTTATAAATGTATTCAATTTATTCAAATTAGGGAGTACAATTAAATGGTTCTTCAACAACAAAACGCTCTAGAAGCTCTAGAAGCTATTCATAAACACTGTGGGCTATATCTGTGACCAACAGTGTCAAAACGATATGCCTGTTGGATTATGATCATCAACTGTTAAAACTATAGGCCTGTTGGATTATGATCATCAACTGTTAAAACTATATGCCTGTTGGATTATGATCATCAACTGTTAAAACTATATGCCTGTTGGATTATGATCAACTGTTAAAACTATAGGCCTGTTGGATTATGATAATCAACTGTTAAAACTATAGGCCTGTTGGATTATGATCATCAACTGTTAACACTATATGCCTGTTGGATTATGATCATCAACTGTTAAAACTATATGCCTGTTGGATTATGATCATCAACTGTTAAAACTATAGGCCTGTTGGATTATGATCATCAACTGTTAAAACTATAGGCCTGTTGGATTATGATCATCAACATGGCCTGTTAAAACGTTATGCCTGTTGGATTATGATCATCAACTGTTAAAACGATATGCCTGTTGGATTATGATCATCAACTGTTAAAACGATATGCCTGTTGGATTATGATCATCAACTGTTAAAACTATGGGCCTGTTGGATTATGATCATCAACTGTTAAAACGTTATGCCTGTTGGATTATGATCATCAACTGTTAAAACTATAGGCCTGTTGGATTATGGTCATCAACTGTTAAAACTATAGGCCTGTTGGATTATGATCATCAACTGTTAAAACTATAGGCCTGTTGGATTATGATCATCAACTGTTAAAACTATATGCCTGTTGGATTATGATCATCAACTGTTAAAACTTTATGCCTGTTGGATTATGATCATCAACTGTTAAAACTTTATGCCTGTTGGATTATGATCATCAACTGTTAAAACTATATGCCTGTTAGATTATGATCATCAACTGTTAAAACTATATGCCTGTTGGATTATGATCATCAACTGTTAAAACTTTATGCCTGTTGGATTATGATCATCAACTGTTAAAACTATATGCCTGTTGGATTATGATCATCAACTGTTAAAACGTTATGCCTGTTGGATTATGATCATCAACTGTTAAAATGATATGCCTGTTGGATTATGATCATCAACATGGCCTGTTAAAACTGAAGCTTGCCTATAGGGCACTAAATGTGCTAGGTTCGGCCCTGGGTGTGTGGAATAAGTATCTTATTGGAATATAGCCAGAGGCTCTATCTATATCCTCCTGAAACACTGGATTGTTTGCTGTACCAATACAAATAATCTAATTTACAGCTTGCTCTGGCTCTGAAAAGCTGTGCTATTAACACAATATGCAGGGGGGTGGTAAAAAGTATCCACAAATTATACTTCAGTGAAAGTATGGGTACCGTCTCTAAATCGTAATCAAGTAAAAGTCAGAGTATCTGGCTAAAAACACACTTGAGTAAAAGTAAAAAAGTTTCAACTTTTAAATAGTAAAAACGTTTTTTCTGACTGTCTATTCCTCTGATAGCAGGTGTTTAATCAAAGATCCCCACTTTCTCGTCTTGCACAAGGGCCAATCAGCATGATGGGTATGGGTGGGTTAATTTTCCATTGATGGGGATTTGATTGGCTGTTTTTAAATAAAGTGCGGCCGCAGGATTAATAACTTTAGCGTTAGTTCGGCCAGAGAAACAAATATGCTAATTAAATTGTTGGACCTGCGAGATTTGTACTTTGTAGGTCTGCATTTTAAATGTACGGAGTAAAAGCTATGTTTTTTTTCTCTGAAATGTAATTGAGTACAAGTACAAGTATACAAACCTAATAATACTCCAGTAAAGTACAAATCCCCCAAAACAGTACTTAAGTATTGTAACGAAGTACAATTACTCAAGTACTTTACACCCCTGGCTACACATATAGAGATGGATATCTATATAAAAACGTGTTTATATTTCAGTAAAGATGGAGACCATGCAGAGGGCTTGATGTCAGCTTTTGAAAGACGTTCATATTCTAATTGCACAAACATCTAGTCGATTATGGCAAATATAATGCCACTATACACATACACTGATTATAATTGTCCTGCGAACTGTCCATATACTGTATAGTAGACTATCTCCAATGTAGCACATTGTTTGCATAGGGCTGTAATGGATGGTTTGGTAAAGAAGAGGTGCCAGTTTAATTATTTGGCTTCAGCTCAAACCGCTGTCGCTGTCCATGGTGCTGGAACCGGTGTCTATGCCACATCTATAGTACATTATTCAAGTATGAATTTGGCCAGCCGTTTGATTCGATTCCACACGACTGTATGTGTGTCAGTTGAATAACAAATCACTAAATTCCGAACACCGAAACAAAATATATTTATATTATTGTTTTATATTGCCTATAGTAGTATCTCTTGCTGCAAATGTAAATGAAAAAGGTCTGCGAGTGTGTCCCCGCAGTCAACAGCCTACAGTTGCAGCAGCAGGCTATACGTTTGTTGGCAATTATTTTGGAAATAAGTTTGGGTTTGCTGCTAATAATAATAATAATAATAATAATAATAATAATAATAATAATAATAATAATAATAATAATAATAATAATAATAATAATAATAATAATAATAATAATAATAATAATAATAATAATAATAATAATAATAATAATAATAAATTCAATTTGTACCGCACTTTATATTTTGTGAAAATCTCAAAGTGCTACAGGAGATAAAGATAAAAAGTTAAATGAAAACAATTAAAATGAATAAAACAACCAATGAAATGGAAGAACATGAAAATAAAAAATAATAAAATGAATAGAAGGGGGGAAAAAAAGTAAAAGAATAATTCAGGCAAAAGCCTTGTTAACAGTGGTCGGTCCTCTCTAGCAATCCGTTGCCTACAATACACGTCTAGGTAGAAATTAAGACGGTCAAAGACAACGTCCCCTGCAGCTGACATGCAGATGCTATTGATGATAATACAAAAACAATCCAAATGTATTACCTTCAGGAAAAGTCTCGTCGAGAAGCCGCTCTTCTTCCTTCTCTTCTGTGGCTCAGTTCACTGCTCAGTTCATAGTGTGGTGCGCGCCGCGCGGAGCTGCTACTGTATCTGGTGAACTGTGTGGTGCGCGCGCGGTGCTGCTCTGGTGAACTGTGTGGTGCGCGCGCGGTGCTGCTCTGGTGAACTGTGTGGTGCGCGCCGCGCGGAGCTGCTACTGTATCTGGTGAACTGTGTGGTGCGCGCGCGGTGCTGCTATTGTGAACTGTGTGGTGCTCGCGCGGTGCTGCTCTGGTGAATTGTGTGGTGCTCGCGCGGTGCTGCTCTGGTGAATTGTGTGGTGCGCGTGCGGTGCTGCTCTGGTGAACTGTGTGGTGCGCGCGCGGTGCTGCTCTGGTGAACTGTGTGGTGCGCGCGCGGTGCTGCTCTGGTGAACTGTGTGGTGCGCGCGCGGTGCCCAGGCCAGACTCCGGTGCGCTCGTTCCAGCCGCAACTTCCAGCAGGCGGCAGTGGTGCGTTCCTGAAATCAACTGGGATTGCACTCGCTATTTGCATATCAATAGCGCCGGTCGTCAGGTGTGTTAAATACGACCGGCGCTATTGATATGCAAATAGCGAGTACTTATCTGGGCTTGCACTTAGTGCACCCCAGTCCCATGAAGAACGCATGCCTGGCAGGCGGGCGACCAGCGCTTCACTTTCGCTCCCATGTTAACGGACGTATCTGTGCCCACCGGCCACAAGCGGGCGCGCGACTCGTGGGCTGGAAGCGATCGTTTTCGCTTTGGTTGGATTCAGAGGCGTGCACTGCATTATTACCATGATACATATAGATGTTGTTCAACCAGCTAATGTGTCTGTATCTTTCCCAATACAAATAAACCATATTACTATACTTTTTCAGGAGTACAGTCACACTGATCATCATTCTAAAATGAATTCTAACATTCTTTTTTTGTAATCCTCTTTTTCTCCGCCTGATTTTTTCAATTTTTCTCCCCGTCCCAATTTAGTCGTTATGCCAATTCCCCCCCTCCGCTACCTGGTTGTTGTGTGTTCCCCCTACTGGTCGGTACAAAGGAACCCTGAAGTCCACCACATGCTTCCTCCGACACCCCCCTTTCAGAGCCTACCTCCTCTCCCTCACTCTCCACCTTCATCATGACTCTGGAACACCCCCCCCTCAGACCATCAGAGACTCTACCTCACTCTCCACCTTCATCATGACTCTGGAACACCCCCCCTCAGACCATCAGAGACTCTACCTCACTCTCCACCTTCATCATGACTCTGGAACACCCCCCCTCAGACCATCAGAGACTCTCCCTCACTCTCCACCTTCATCATGACTCTGGAACACCCCCCCCTCAGACGATCAGAGACTCTACCTCACTCTCCACCTTCATCATGACTCTGGAACACCCCCCCCTCAGACCATCAGAGACTCTACCTCACTCTCCACCTTCATCATGACTCTGGAACACCCCCCTCAGACCATCAGAGACTCTACCTCACTCTCCACCTTCATCATGACTCTGGAACACCCCCCCTCAGACCAACAGAGACTCTACCTCACTCTCCACCTTCATCATGACTCTGGAACACCCCCCCTCAGACCATCAGAGACTCTACCTCACTCTCCACCTTCATCATGACTCTGGAACACCCCCCTCAGACCATCAGAGACTCTACCTCACTCTCCACCTTCATCATGACTCTGGAACACCCCCCCCTCAGACCATCAGAGACTCTCCCTCACTCTCCACCTTCATCATGACTCTGGAACACCCCCCCCCCCCCCCCCATAGACCATCAGAGACTCTACCTCACTCTCCACCTTCATCATGACTCTGGAACACCCCCCCTCAGACCATCAGAGACTCTACCTCACTCTCCACCTTCATCATGACTCTGGAACAACCCCCCCCCTCAGACCATCAGAGACTCTCCCTCACTCTCCACCTTCATCATGACTCTGGAACACCCCCCCTCAGAGACTCTCCCTCACTCTCCACCTTCATCATGACTCTGGAACACCCCCCCTCAGACCATCAGAGACTCTACCTCACTCTCCACCTTCATCATGACTCTGGAACACCCCCCCCCCCCCTCAGACCATCAGAGACTCTCCCTCACTCTCCACCTTCATCATGACTCTGGAACACCCCCCCCCTCAGACCATCAGAGACTCTCCCTCACTCTCCACCTTCAAATCCAGACTCAAAACCTACCTGTTCTCCCAAGCATTCAACCTTCCCTACCGATAACCATAGATCTATATAACACTAGATGGCACCAGGCAGAGTCTCCCGTGTAGTTCACTGGCAGCCATAGGCCTGACAACTGGGCTAGTGCCCTTCCTCAGGTATCTCTACAGCACATATCTCTACAGCAGGTATCTCTACAGCAGGTATCTCTACAGCAGGTATCTCTACAGCAGATATCTCTACAGCAGGTATCTCTACAGCAGGTATCTCTACAGCAGATATCTCTATGGCAGATATCTCTACAGCAGATATCTCTACAGCAGGTATCTCTACAGCAGATATCTCTACAGCAGATATCTCTACAGCAGATATCTCTACAGCAGATATCTCTACAGCAGATATCTCTATGGCAGATATCTCTACAACAGATATCTCTATGGCAGATATCTCTACAGCAGATATCTCTACAGCAGGTATCTCTACAGCAGATATCTCTACAGCAGATATCTCTACAGCAGATATCTCTACAGCAGATATCTCTACAGCAGATATCTCTACAGCAGATATCTCTATGGCAGATATCTCTACAACAGATATCTCTATGGCAGATATCTCTACAGCACATATCTCTACAGCAGGTATCTCTACATCAGGTATCTCTACAGCAGGTATCTCTACAGCAGGTATCTCTACAGCAGGTATCTCTACAGCAGATATCTCTACAGCAGGTATCTCTACAGCAGGTATCTCTACAGCAGATATCTCTACAGCAGATATCTCTACAGCAGATATCTCTACAGCAGGTATCTCTACAGCTGATATCTCGACAGCAGATATCTCTACAGCAGATATCTCTACATCAGATATCTCTACAGCAGATATCTCTACGGCAGGTATCTCTATAGCAGGTATCTCTACAGCAGATATCTCTACAGCAGGTATCTCTATGGCAGGTATCTCTACAGCAGGTATCTCTACAGCAGGTATCTCTACAGCACATATCTCTATAGCAGGTATCTCTACAGCAGATATCTCTACAGCAGGTATCTCTACAGCAGATATGTCTACATCAGATATCTACAGCAGGTATCTCTACAGCAGGTATCTCTACATCAGGTATCTCTACATCAGGTATCTCTACAGAAGGTATCTCTACAGCAGATATCTCTACATCAGGTATCTCTAGGGCAGATATCTCCAAAACTTGGCAGATCACACCGAAAGTATCTAGACGGATTGATAGCATTAAGGGTAAAAGAAAATACCACTTTAACATTTACCCACGCCGGAGTTATCCTTTAAGCCCGCTGTGGAAACCAAGGCATTATTTGACAATTTGAAAGAGTAAAGAAATGACTCCTGGCACCAGTATGGCCATTATGTTTCTTTTTTATTTGCATTATCATACATTAGGTACAAATGACACTATTGATTACAAGGTAAGATAGCTCAAACTCTTTAAGGGATTCAGTCTGATGGGTCGGGGGGGGCGAACATACACCATTTGCAAAATACAATATATTCTTTCTTTTAAAGTCTATGTTGATATCTAAATCATTATGTACAAGGACAGGTTGTTTTATAAACAAACAGAGACAGGAGATGGTGTTGCTGGATGAGTCATAAGGCAGCCCTGCACGTCAGTGATCATGTGATCATGTGCTCCATTCAGCCAAAAGAAAGTTGTAATTTCTTTTCAAAACCAGACGGGACACAAAATCAGCGGAGAGCATCAACACTCTAAGAAGAAGTCAAACCAAGTCATACGTAAACCTAAACATTTATTGAAAAGTAGTAAGCCAACCACATGAAAAGAAAATGAACAAATCAGAACCGCCCTCACTAGATATAGCAGATATTTTAAGATAAGCATATTTTAATATTGTCTGGACATTCAGAACAATTCACTTCTGAAACAAAGAATACAGCGCAGGATGTAAACATTTGGCCACATGGGAGGGAGGAGGTGTTGGATGGAGTTTAAGGAGGAGAGAGGGGACATGGGAGGGAGGAGGTGTTGGATGGAGTTTAAGGAGGAGAGAGGGGACATGGGAGGGAGGAGGTGTTGGATGGAGTTTAAGGAGGAGAGAGGGGACATGGGAGGGAGGAGGTGTTGGATGGAGTTTAAGGAGGAGAGAGGGGACATGGGAGGGAGGTGTTGGATGGAGTTTAAGGAGGAGAGAGGGGAAAGGGGAGGAGGTGTTGGATGGAGTTTAAGGAGGAGAGAGGGGACATGGGAGGGAGGTGTTGGATGGAGTTTAAGGAGGAGAGAGGGGAAAGGGGAGGGAGGTGTTGGATGGAGTTTAAGGAGGAGAGAGGGGACATGGGAGGGAGGTGTTGGATGGAGTTTAAGGAGGAGAGAGGGGACATGGGAGGAGAGGAAAGGAAAGGGTAGGAGAGGAAAGGGGAGGGAGGTGTTGGAGGGAGTTTAAGGAGGAGAGAGGAGACATGGGAGGAGAGGAAAGGGGAGGAGAGGAAAGGAAAGGGGAGGAGAGGAAAGGGTAGGAAAGGAAAGGGGAGGGAGGTGTTGGAGGGAGTTTAAGGAGGAGAGAGGAGACATGGGAGGAGAGGAAAGGAAAAGGGAGGAGAGGAGGAAAGGGGAGGAGAGGAGAGGGGAGGAGAGGAAAGGGGAGGAGAGGAGAGGAAAGGGGAGGAGAGGAGAGGAGGAAAGGGGAAGCTATCAGCGGTATTGACTCATTTGGACAAAAGAAACTGCTCTTGCAAACGAATTGGGTTTTAAAGGACAAAGGAGGGTTTTAAAGGACAAAGGAGGGCTTTGCCAAAAGAAATCATGAATTGATTGACCAGACACTGAGGAGGGATGGGAGGGGGGCAGACCAGTATGGAAGAGGGGTTGTCCATCCATCAACTCTTCACTCATTCCTTCCTTCCGTCCTTTCTCCCTTCCTTCATCCATCCACCCCCCCTCCCCTCTCTCTCCCTTATACATTCTTAGTTGATAGTAAGTAACAAGTCACTCTCTTGTTGTTCCCTCATGCATTTGCTTGACCACTGCATGGGAGGTAAAAGGGTAAAAGCAAGCATGGCAAACGCAGAAGAGCAGGTCAAACATTATAGCTGAACATGTTTAAATGATTCCATACCATTACGAGAAGCACTTGGTTGCTTTTATTATGATATTATGCAAGTTGGTGGACACTTCCATCCAAAGCATGCCATGTGTTATATATATATGTTAGTATGGGGGGCCCCTTTGAGTGTCAAACCCCTAACCCTGGCAGTGTTAGTGGCACGAGGCAGGAAATGCTAAATCAAGTAACACCTCAAGTAGTTAAAAATCACTTGAAATCTATACTGACACCATGTGTAGAAAATGTAATAATAAAATGTTAATTTAAAAGGTAAATTCTGATATATTTTCTCCCAGGTCCAGACTGGCTACACGGAGAAAAAACATTACCATGTAAACTACTGAAGAAAACTGTTACTAAACTGACATCAATGTTTATTAGCACACCGACGGCTCCATGCGATCCGTCTCTCAGAGGAATAGATGTGCCAGACAGGGGCTTTTGGCCTCTGGCTATATGACAGAGAGAGGCTGCCATGGGGTCTATTAACTACAGCTAGTGCAATGCTGCTATTGTCGGGTTCTGGCATTTTCTGGTTTGGCACGGACATAAAAGGTTATACAGTAATAAACATTAGGAGAACAAACAAAAAAGGAGAGAGGAAATATTAGAAATCATTCCAACGGTTTACCATTATGTTATTAATCGGATATACATTTTCTGTGTAATTCTCCGTTTACCGTTCCTGAATTACTTGAGAGGAAGCTAAAGAAATATAAACAAATAATAATAATAACAACAGAAAAATAAATCTACAAAATGTGTATGAACGGACACCAACACAACACTAACAACAAAACAAAAACCCCTGTTATTGAGAGACTAGCGGTCCCTCTGGTCTAGTGAAGAGTGGTGCTATGGAGGGTCAAGGGTCAGTATTCCTCATCGCACCCACAAAGTTAAAGGTTAAAGAAACTTTAAAGTTACAATGTAGGAAAATCGAGTTTATGTTGTGACTGCAATATTAGATAGCAATGGCGGTGCCAGATAATACCAAATAAGGTCCATGAATATATATTATAGATATTTCCCATGAATCTGTTGCTTCCTTTCATTGTTACATGTCAATCTCATTTGGTTTACATTCGAGTGAAGTGAACAAACGAGATGACTTGGACATATCAGAGCATTTCCATAACTATTTGGTCACTAACATCAAACCACTCACTGCAAGATACAAAAAGAAATAACCTACACATTCTGCCAGATTGCTCTCAGATAAGCATTCCTATTGTAAATATACATATATAATATATATATATGGCACCTGGCTAAATTTGCTGACCCTTGACCTGTGTATAAGGTGGTTCTTCTGGTACTTAGTATCATGCAGCATTTTAGTTCATTACGTGCTGGACAATCCCTACCATCAGCACATACAGGCAGGATGGCCAAGAGAGGATCGGCCGAGAGCCACACATCCAGTCAACACACGTTCAGAGACACTGGATATGACGAGAGGAAGCCAACACATGCGTTGATAGTTCTGCAGAAGCAGCCGTTTGTCAGATATCTGTCATAATTGGCTAAATCTGAACATCTATGAGAGACACCCAAGTTGTTACAAAGTTGATATATTTTTTGTATGGGTAAGTTGTTTAGTTGTACATAGAAATATATGTTTAAACTATTTAACATAATAAAAGCACATTCAGTTGTTGGTATAAAAACTGCGAGTTGCTATCCTTTTTTTTGTTTTTTTTTGTTTTAAATAACTTGTGAATATTTACAAAGGAGTTAATAATACACTGGTATGTGTTACATTAAAATAGTAATTAATCTGATCTAAATTAATGGAAATATGCATGACATTACATTAAAGCAGATTGTTTTCTTTTTTTTCTTTTTTACAAATCTACGTCTAAGCTATTACTGAACCAAAAAAAATAAAGGATGTACACAAAAGAATCCAACAAATAATAAGATCAATTCTACCAGCGGATTCCCAGACATGCACAACATCATCACCTTCCTTCTGTATCTGGGAAACCAGATATCTACTCTATATGTGTATTAGGGCATGAGCATACAATGTAACATTGCATGTTTAATACGCAAACAATAACTTGACATCAATTTGTTTTATGATCTAAAAATAAGAAAAAACAAAGAAAAGGGGAAAAAACAACAACATCTTTTTATGTTTCGAGGGTCATTTCCTTGCGAAAGAACAAGCTGTTGAAACAACTATAAGATGAGGAGGTTCATGAACACGGAGGGTCTTAATGTCTTAGTGGGGTGACTAGAACAGAGTATTATGGGATGACTAGTGGGATGACTAGAGCACAGTACTGTGGGATGACTAGTGGGATGACTAGAGCATACAGACAGAAACAGTGACAAGCTATACACTTTTTAGTATTAATGTTTAACACTTTCAGCGCCAGAGGTCGCTGTGGGCCGTGTGGCATGAATGCCAGCGCTCTAATGAATGGGGATACATGCCGGTGTTTGCAGGGCTAAAACTATATTAAATATCATAGCTATGGATATAAAACTATTGCCCATTTGACATCGAGTATCTATCGTTCAATTTGTGAAAAAGAAATATTTTTTTCATCCATACATTCCCGTTTTATACCGTGGGGAATATGAGTATAGTTTTAGAGTAATTCTGTGTAATCCCAGGAAACGCCGCTATGCAGCGTTTAGTGCATTTCACTAGAAACCGTGCCATTCCTCACCTGGATCAACAATCAATCTGAAATCAACGCTATATTATCGGTATTATGTTTCATCATGCATGCATGAAATGGTGGGGGGGGTTTCTATGCTTCGATCGTCACCAACGGCATACGTTGTGGAGTAACGTTACAGTAACACTTTCGGATCACAATGAAGGCATGCTCGGATCAACGCAAGATTGATACCATATAGCCCTTACCATGACTAGGATGTACGACAAAAAGAATATTCCAATTATCTGATCGCCATTCCAAGTATTGATGTCGATCGTGTTGCCAACATAATCCACCAAAAAACATGAATCGGCGGTGCTTGATTCTCTCCAATCCATGTGTTATAAACGGTACTCCTGCCCGACTAGGAAAACCCGGACTGGACTTTTTAGATCGACAGACAGACCAAGCTAGAGAGTTTCCAAGGATGTGCAATACTGGCCGCAAGGCGTTAGGTGGCGGTATTGGACGTTTGCGATCTCAGACCCATTCAGGACAGCCTGCACAGGCTGCCTCGATGGATTATGAATGGAAATAGCGAATAAAAGAAATAACGACCCAGAAACGAGAATAGATATGAGAGTTCTGCCAATGCCCACACATTAAAATGATAACCACTTACTCACTTCTGGTCGTAAAAGATACTAATCAACAACATTAACTGCAGCTGAAGAAAGGGCAGTATACATTTTATGCTAGTATGGGGGCTTATTTAAAGCCACCAACATTGATATCAGGATAATAATAACCATTTGACCCATGTTATGACATGTTGTAATTATTCATATACTGTTATGTGTCTCTTTGCATAATCCTTGTATGCATGAATGTGGCTCTTGTATTCACGTTCAACATACTGTATCGTCTTGTACAGTATATTATTTCTTTAACGCAAATCCATGTCGATGCAAATCCGCAACACACACTGGAACATGAGACCGACTAGAATTGAAATGTGTTGAAATATAATAATCTCTCCATCACCACAGGGACAGGAAAAGGAAACTGTAAAAAAGATACAGTATACCAACGTTACGTTAGAAGTTGTCTCTGCAACGCTGGCACCTCGACTAGTGTATCTTCATATTTGGCTTTTTAAACTTCTGCCCCCAAATGGGCGACATCGCGGGATATCTGGGTGAATCCGCCCCATGAGGCTGTGATGTGGTTCAGTGTGAACGTGTGGAGGAGCGTTGTGAAGCGGTGTTCTTCATCAACTCCTCCTCCGAATTAGATATTCTCCAATCATCTCTTAATTACATTTCCAGATTTTCCCCTAATTACATCATACACTGGAATAGGTTAATACAAATTGCCCCAGCTATGCTCCCATGTCAGTGCCCGTGATAAAGGCATGGAAGTGCTTTCCATTACAAATGCCAGGGTCCAGGAGGGGCATCCGTGTATACATCCTTACCACTACGATCTATTATAAAGAACTTGTTGCTTTCACTGGCCTTTTCATTTACAATGGCAAATCAATTTATACTGGCAAAGATATTACAGAGCACTTGCTCTATATTCTAGAACTCTGTTAATTTCATAAAATCAAGACTTGGGGGGGGGGTTTGATTTTCACGAATTTGGGGCCTTGATCATCAAGTTGTGGTCAAATGTTGAGCTGACTGTTGGTTTTTGCGGGAGGCGAGGGGGAGGGGGGGCAGGGTTGGTAGATGGAGGTCCTCCGCCGGTCCTTCTCATGCGACGAGGTGGAGGACGGGGTGTGTGTACTGAGGGTTGATGAAGGAGAAGCCGGCAAAGTCAGCCTGGTCGATGTTGGCGATGACCAGCTCGTCCGGTGGCGTGAGCTGGGGCTGGGTTCGTGTGAAGAACTTGTCAAAGTTCTCTGCTCCTTTGCCGCCCTGTGGGAGAGAGAGAGACAGAGAGGAAGAGAGGCATCAGGCGAGGTTCAGGGCAGAGAGATCTGGTGTACTGTAGCCATGCCAGGATGCACACGAGCAAGTCTGCACAAATACAAAACAACTCGCTCTCAAATCACACTCAAGCCACATCACAGTCGGTGTTGCCCCAGCAATATCCACCGATATATCCAGAGAAAAGGAAAAATAATCGTTATCGTTATCGTCACCATCACTACCGCCACCATGTATTATGAAGACAGTACAGGCATTACACATAAATTCACAGCAGTTGAGAAGCCTAGCACCACAGCATTCACCAGCACTTGTTTTATGCTCCAGCAATACTCGCACATCAAGCCTGAACAAATACACCATCATCATCATCATCATCATCATCATCATCATCATCATCATCATCATCATCATCATCATCATCATCACCTCCACCACCCATTATTACAAAACATCATTTAAAATAATAATAATAATAATAATAATAATTAGGGCTGTCAGTTTATCGCGTTAATTAGATTAATTAATTACACAGCAAATTATTACGTTATGAAAATGTACTCAAAATTAATTACAATTTTTTTTTTATATTGGCCATTTGCATGTTCTTGGTATCTGATTCTAGGGACATCTATGGATCTCAGGGAATGTATTCCCAGTGTCAGAAATACTGTGTCTGTTAGTAGGCTTGAGTAAATTGTAATGAACCAAATGAGAATATCAATAAAAAAAATGTAATCTTTGACTGTGAATAACACCATGCTAAAATTGACCATACCTGATAAATCTAAGCAAATGAATAAATGGAAGATGATTAAACAGAAGGTTTTGTAGATACAGTACTGAATTCTGCCATCCGGACACATGCAATTTGAAATATGATTATAGAATATAGAATATCAGGCATAAAATGGTTATGCGATTAAAATGAGATTAATTAGATTAATTAATTACAAATCCTGTAATTAATTAGATTAATTTTTTTAATCGCCTGACAGCACTAATAATAATCCGACATGTGAGTCCTTCCACACCTGCTCTCCTTCCTCCTCATGACTGTATTGTCTCTATAACCTTCAGATGACATGCTCTACATCCCATTCTCCTGGATGATTATAATGCAACTGAGTCTCTCAAATGCCAAACCAACACTGGCACCAACTGTGGAATCACAATCAACTTTCTGAGATCAACAAGGACCAGGGCTCTGAGATCAACAAGGACCAGGGCTCTGAGATCAACAAGGACCAGGGCTCTGAGATCAACAAGGACCAGGGCTCTGAGATCAACAAGGACCAGGGCTCTGAGATCAACAAGGACCAGGGCTCTGAGATCAACAAGGACCAGGGATCTGAGATCAACAAGGACCAGGGCTCTGAGATCAACAAGGACCAGGGCTCTGAGATCAACAAGGACCAGGGCTCTGAGATCAACAAGGACCAGGGCTCTGAGATCAACAAGGACCAGGGCTCTGAGATCAACAAGGACCAGGGTTCTGAGATCAACAAGGACCAGGGCTCTGAGATCAACAAGGACCAGGGTTCTGAGATCAACAAGGACCAGGGCTCTGAGATCAACAAGGACCAGGGTTCTGAGATCAACAAGGACCAGGGTTCTGAGATCAACAAGGACCAGGGTTCTGAGATCAACAAGGACCAGGGTTCTGAGATCAACAAGGACCAGGGCTCTGAGATCAACAAGGACCAGGGCTCTGAGATCAACAAGGACCAGGGTTCTGAGATCAACAAGGACCAGGGCTCTGAGATCAACAAGGACCAGGGTTCTGAGATCAACAAGGACCAGGGTTCTGAGATCAACAAGGACCAGGGTTCTGAGATCAACAAGGACCAGGGTTCTGAGATCAACAAGGACCAGGGCTCTGAGATCAACAAGGACCAGGGTTCTGAGATCAACAAGGACCAGGGCTCTGAGATCAACAAGGACCAGGGTCCTGAGATCAACAAGGACCAGGGCTCTGAGATCAACAAGGACCAGGGCTCTGAGATCAACAAGGACCAGGGCTCTGAGATCAACCAGGACCAGGGCTCTGAGATCAACAAGGACCAGGGCTCTGAGATCAACAAGGACCAGGGCTCTGAGATCAACAAGGACCAGGGCTCTGAGATCAACCAGGACCAGGGCTCTGAGATCAACAAGGACCAGGGTCCTGAGATCAACAAGGACCAGGGTCCTGAGATCAACAAGGACCAGGGTTTGAATGAGTGCCAGGCCCTCCAGCGTGACCCAATAACCTGTGATGATTGAGTTTGCTCGTCACTGAATAGCAGCCAGGCACTGTACAAATGTCAGGAGTAAAAAGTATGTTTTTTTTCTCTGAAATGTAATTGAGTAAAAGTACAAGTATACAAACCTAATAATACTTGAGTAAAAAGTACAAATCCCCCAAAAAAGTATTGTAACAAAGTACAATTACTCAATTACTTCACACCCCTGGTATACACTGTACATATTACTTGCACAATATATATCACTTTCCTTCACCTTATTTGTTGTTGCCATTGGTTTATTCATCCCAGGTTACATCACAATCGTCTCTTGTGTTAGTTACCTCTTCTTCCTGACTTACTGGGGTTGTGACGATGGAAATACCATGTTCCTTGTGTCGAACTAGACTATAGGCTTTCCAGGTCAAATGTGAGGTCGGTGAGTGTGTGTCATGGTCAAATACCATAATAGTCAGGGATTGAAATCCAATCCTAGAGGTGGTGTAGTGGTTAAGACCCCTGCCCCTGGAACACATGCACTACCCTTGCTGGCCTGGGATCAAATCCCCCACCAGAACCACATCTCATTCTCACGTGTCTCCCTCCCCAGCCTTCCTACTGTCACAGCCAAAGGAAGATAAAGACACAAAGCAGAGATTGGACTGAAAACAAAAGATAAAGTTACAAGAGGAGTAGAGGGTTAGGCGGCTGGGTGGCGCAGCGGACATTGCGCTCGTCACCTCCGGCTTGGGCCGGCCGTCATACTAACTCAATTGGCAGAGTTAGTGGGTGGAAGTCGATGGGTGGTCATCTGGACGTTGTGGACAGCGACTCCTACAGGTCGGTTGGGGACGCCTGCACAGCAGAGACAGGAAATGGCGGGGGTAGTGTGAGCCTCCCACACGTTACACCTCGCCAATGAGAGTCCACGCTGGCAGGTGAAAAGAAGTGACAGGCTGCCTCCTCGTGTATCGGAGGGGACACGTGATGCAAGGCTTCTATCCTCCCTACAACCGGCCAGTGGGGCGCATATGCGAGCAACGTTCAAGACAGGGGAGGGGAGAATTGGCACGAGAGGAATTGGGATGGGAGAAAAAATAGAAAAAGAGGAGAAAAAGTGGAAAAAAAAGAGGAGTAGAGGGTTGTTCACTGCTGCATGGAGAATAACCTCTCTCTCTCTCTCTCTCTCTCTCTCTCTCTCTCTCTCTCTCTCTCTCTCTCTCTCTCTCTCTCTCTCTCTCTCTCTCTCAGGGATTGGCCAGAGGGTTGCTTTTATCATCTTCCAAACATGAAGGTCTCGTTATTATAACCGTTATTGACCATGAACTGCTGCCAGAACATGATTTATGAATTCAACAACATACAGTACACAGTGAACATAATAAATATAATAGTAGAGAAACTATTTAAAATGTACCTTTTGGGCTAATTATATTGAGAATGTAATTCAGAATTGTAGCGTAGCCCTGTATTGATGCTGCTGGGTTAGCGCTAGCTTAGCCCTGTATTGATGCTGCTGGGTTAGCACTAGCTTAGCCCTGTATTGATGCTGCTGGGTTAGCGCTAGCTTAGCCCTGTATTGATGCTGCTGGGTTAGCGCTAGCTTAGCCCTGTATTGATGCTGCTGGGTTAGCGCTAGCTTAGCCCTGTATTGATGCTGCTGGGTTAGCGCTAGCTTAGCCCTGTATTGATGCTGCTGGGTTAGCGCTAGCTTAGCCCTGTATTGATGCTGCTGGGTTAGCGCTAGCTTAGCCCTGTATTGATGCTGCTGGGTTTAGCGCTAGTTTAGCCCTGTATTGATGCTGCTGGGTTAGCGCTAGCTTAGCCCTGTATTGATGCTGCTGGGTTAGCGCTAGTTTAGCCCTGTATTGATGCTGCTGGGTTAGCACTAGCTTAGCCCTGTATTGATGCTGCTGGGTTAGCACTAGCTTAGCCCTGTATTGATGCTGCTGGGTTAGTGGTACTTTAGCCCTGTATTGATGCTGCTGGGTTAGTGGTACTTTAGCCCTGTATTGATGCTGCTGGGTTAGCGGTACTTTAGCCCTGTATTGATGCTGCTGGGTTAGTGGTACTTTAGCCCTGTATTGATGCTGCTGGGTTAGCGGTACTTTAGCCCTGTATTGATGCTGCTGGGTTAGTGGTACTTTAGCCCTGTATTGATGCTGCTGGGTTAGCGGTACTTTAGCCCTGTATTGATGCTGCTGAGTTAGCGGTACTTTAGCCCTGTATTGATGCTGCTGAGTTAGCGGTACTTTAGCCCTGTATTGATGCTGCTGTGTTATCGCTAGCTTAGCCCTGTATTGATGCTGCTGGGTTATCGCTAGCTTAGCCCTGTATTGATGCTGCTGGGTTAGCGCTAGCTTAGCCTTGTATCGATGCCG
This sequence comes from Notolepis coatsorum, assembly GCF_963971535.1. Lineage (NCBI taxonomy): Eukaryota > Metazoa > Chordata > Actinopteri > Aulopiformes > Paralepididae > Notolepis > Notolepis coatsorum. The sequence continues at coordinate 158,547,126 of NC_140171.1, read as the reverse complement.
TGTTGGGCTGGACGCCCTCCTCTGGGTTGTCTAGCCAGTGTGGAGTGGATACGGATGGTGTGATACTCTTTGGGTTGTCTAGCCAGTGTGGAGTGGATACGGATGGTGTGATACTCTTTGGGTTGTCTAGCCAGTGTGGAGTGGATACGGATGGTGTGATACTCTTTGGGTTGTCTAGCCAGTGTGGAGTGGATACGGATGGTGTGATACTCTTTGGGTTGTCTAGCCAGTGTGGAGTGGATACGGATGGTGTGATACTCTTTGGGTTGTCTAGCCAGTGTGGAGTGGATACGGATGGTGTGATACTCTTTGGGTTGTCTAGCCAGTGTGGAGTGGATACGGATGGTGTGATACTCTTTGGGTTGTCTAGCCAGTGTGGAGTGGATACGGATGGTGTGATACTCTTTGGGTTGTCTAGCCAGTGTGGAGTGGATACGGATGGTGTGATACTCTTTGGGTTGTCTAGCCAGTGTGGAGTGGATACGGATGGTGTGATACTCTTTGGGTTGTCTAGCCAGTGTGGAGTGGATACGGATGGTGTGATACTCTTTGGGTTGTCTAGCCAGTGTGGAGTGGATACGGATGGTGTGATACTCTTTGGGTTGTCTAGCCAGTGTGGAGTGGATACGGATGGTGTGATACTCTTTGGGTTGTCTAGCCAGTGTGGAGTGGATACGGATGGTGTGATACTCTTTGGGTTGCATATTGGTTGCAATTCCCCAGCCGTCACAGGTGG
>NC_140171.1:158518890-158543890 GCF_963971535.1 Notolepis coatsorum | reverse complement strand
TGACCTACTTCTCTTTTGCCTGCTCCACTTTTATAGACAAAGTACATGAGAACTGGCCCATGTATAAAAGACTGAATGAGATAGAGACGGAGGGAAAGAGAGAGAGAGAGGAAGAGAGTCCATGCACACGTGTGCACACACACACACACACACACATGGGGATTCAAAGGCACGACTTTAGCTGGCAAGCAGAAAGACAAGCTATACAAGATACAAATCCATCATATACAGCATGTGCGTCAATCAATAATGCATTACACATTAAGAAGTGACTTAAACGATACATAACTGTATATAGCATACACACACACACACCACTGTAATGCAACCACACCGTGTAGCTCCTAGGGCTGAGCCCAAACGTTCGAACCTTCGTTCATTACGTTGGCATTCGAATTCTAAATCAACATTCGAATTTTTTATTTTTAATAAAAAATTTAAATTAAAAAGATTTCTTTAAAAAATAAATTCTATTAATTCTGTTTAAACAAATGGGGTTTTTCTTCACAGTTGCAGATAAAGATTAGGCTACACTAATATTATAGTATTAAAAGAAACTGATGAGTTATATATTCATTAAAGAAATTTGATTTAATTGATTTAGTTGGGCTGGGGCTTCTCCCTGGGCTGGATCTGGGGCTGGAAAGTTGATTTAATAAAAAGAAAAAGACTCATTTAATCAGATTAATCACTTTATTCAAATTGAGGATTTAGTTTGAGGATACCATTTTTTTTTTTATTTAATTTTTTTTTAATTAAAAACGAAGGTTCGAACGTTCGTTCGAAAAACCCTGACGAAGTTCGAATCCCAAAAACAGGCTTCGGGGAAACAGCCTTAGTGGCTCGTAGGTAAGTGACGTCACTACCACCATCACTGTGTAGCTCGTAGGTAAGTGACGTCACTACCACCATCACTGTGTAGCTCATAGGTAAATGATGTCACTACCATCACACTGTGTAGCTCGTAGGTAAATGATGTCACTACCATCACACTGTGTAGCTCGTAGGTAAATGATGTCACTACCACCACACTGTGTAGCTCGTAGGTAAATGATGTCACTACCACCACACTGTAGCTCGTAGGTAAGTGACGTCACTACTAGAGTTGCCGCGGTTACCGCATTACCGCGGTATCGCTGTTACATCACGCCCACCGCAGAGTTTAGCTGAATACCGCATCACTGCTGTTTTTTATAATAATACTCTCAAACAAAGCAATGCAACGGAAACATTTTGATTGACAGTCGATTCTGCCAATTACGTCACACCGCTTGCACCCGCCTCTGCTGTTACCACCAATCGGCAAGCGCCTATTCGTTTTTTACTTCCTGGATGTCAGCCATTGATCACAACAAGGCTAATAACGTGGACTACCAGCGCTCCACAAGAGTACTAAACGAGGCATAATGATTTTACTGCAACGAATGTTATAATAAAAGCCCTTCGTTCTATACACTTGTCTGATTGAAAACTTTATTAACAGACCGCAGAATGGGCACAACTCAGCACGCTCTGAGCAAAGAAAGGAACTGAGATATGAATTGAGTAATGCTTGCCTTGCTATCGTCCGGTAAATACGCTGATGTTATTGAACGTGTAACTATATAACGTTAATGCCACAAAACGAATGCCTTTGTTAATCATAAGTAGTAACTTTATAATAATAATAAGAAGAAAGGGTCGGGGGGGGTAACCGCCGGGCGCTACCACCCCTGCCCGCGACACCGAGTGAACGGCGCACGACCAGAGGGGAGACTTCGAATCCGTGTTTCACTATCAATAACAAATGCGTGCTTGCCGAATCCCAAACAATATTCATGCTGCAAAGTCATCCTCTAAAGATAGACATTTAGACTAGAGGCAGGCTATATGCTATAAAGAGTAGATTACAAAAAAAATAAAAATAAATGCATTCAAACAATTCTTTTAATTTTTTTTTGTAACCGCGGCGGTAGGAAATATTTCGCAAATTTGTGCGGTAAGGAAAAAATCAATACCGCGGCAGCCCTAATCACTACCACCATCACTGTGTAGCTCGTAGGTAAATGATGTCACTACCACCACACTGTAGCTCGTAGGTAAATGATGTCACTACCACCACACTGTGTAGCTCGTAGGTAAATGATGTCACTACCACCACACTGTAGCTCGTAGGTAAATGATGTCACTACCACCACACTGTAGCTCATAATGATGTCACTACCACCACACTGTAGCTCATAATGATGTCACTACCACCACACTGTGTAGCTCATAGGTAAATGATGTCACTACCACCACACTGTAGCTCATAATGATGTCAGCGCTCCTGATTCTACTGCGCAGGCGCACCAACCGACCTGTAGGAGTCGCTGTCCACAACGCCCGATCCCCACCCATCAGTTTCCCACCCCCTAATACTGCCAATGTGTATTAGTACGGACGACCAGCTAAACTGAAAGCAATGTGGAGCGCTGGGCTCGAACAGGCGAACCCAGCGTCTCCAGTATTCGTGGTGAGCGCCTTGCCCACTGCACCACATAGCCGCCCATAACCCAGACTATAGACTAAAAGACGACCTCCTCCAGCTCGGTGATAAGGTGTATCCAGCTGTGTTCCTATGTATATAAAGGATGTGTTCCTCATCTGTCAACCTTTAACACGTCTCATCTATTGCCATCTTAAGATTGCTCAATTTTGATTATTCATATTTCTATGAGCGTCTGTGCATGTGTATGCAATCATATATTATGACATGTGCCTGTGTGCTCATGGTTATGCATTCATGTTCACATGGATGTACTGTACATATTTATGTGTGTGTGTGTGTGTGAGTGTGTGTGTGTGTGTGTGTGTGTGTGTGTGTGTGTGTGTGTGTGTGTGTGTGTGTGTGTGTGTGTGTGTGTGTGTGTGTGTGTGTGTGTGTGTGTGTGTGTACAGTATGTATATCAGGATTGGGGGGGGGGGTGTAGGACACACACGCAGACACACACAAAAAGGGGAATCTTAAAGTGACCCACTGGGGTAACCACTGGGATGGCTGAGCGATGAGAGAGGGTGGGGGGGAGGGTGGGGGAAAACACAAGAATTAAATAAAGAGGGCGGCTAAGTGGCGCAGTGGGCAAGGCGCTCGCCACTAGTGCAGGAGATGCTGGGTTCGAGCCCAGCTCTCGGCATTGCTACCAGCTTGGCTGGTCGTTCATACTAACACAATTGGCAGTGTTAGGGGTGGGAAAGCTGGTGGGTGGGTCCTGGTCGTTGTAAACAGCGACTCCTACAGTTCGGTCGGGGCGCCTGCTCAGCGAGGAAAGGATCTAAGGGGGGTAGTGTGATCCTTCCACACGTTACACCCTCTCAGTGAGAGTCCACGCTGCCAGGTGAAAAGAAGTGGTTGATTGGCTACACGTGTGTCGGAGGAAGCATGTGATATAGCCTCCACTCTCCCAGACCGACTGTAGGGGGTAGGTGCACAGCGACCAGGAAGGGGATTGGGAATTGGCATAACGACTAACATTGGGATGGGAGAAAAACTGTGATAATTATCGATGTTGTTATAAGTATATAAAAAAAAATCTTTACATAATAATAATAATAATTTAACAACAGATGTATGTTTATTTTGCAGCAATTATTTGTCGTTGCCGCCATCTTTAGTGTTACAGCCCCTCACACTCCAGTTCTCAGGCTGCAGCTGGTTTGAAGCGAAAGTAAACCGGCTTCTCTGCTGGCTGTGGCTCCAGAGGAGTTGAACAGTTCTGGCTCTGCTAGTTTATTTTCTATCTTTTGGCGCTTTTTTGGTGGACAAACCACCGCACACGTGCACCGTGACTCGCGACTGGAGACTAGCTCTGCTAGCACACATAGCCTACTGTGTACAGACGGTTTCAAACTGTATTTTAAATTAGAAAACAAACAAAATAAAAGAGAAAAATGTATCTCAATTTGGTCAGTATTGTCATTTGGACAAGCAAAGCCATTACTTTAAGTTGCAGGCAAGAAAGACAAGTCTGTCCACTGTCTCTGGTTTTAAAACTGCCCTGTTGCAGGTCAAAAAAAAATAAAATAATAATAATAATAATATTATCGATCGATATAGATTATTAAAATGTATTACATGGCGTTTTAACATTCGCCGAAATGCTTGATTGTGATTGGTCAATAGCACTCAGCAGCGGTCCGTTATTACTCGATAACGGACCGCTGCCAGGGGCAACCGAGCAATAATGACCGCTGTTCGCAACTGGAGCAATCAAGCCCACTGACACACACTGCATCAGTGCAACCGAGCAATAATGGCCGCTGTTCGCAGCTGGAGCAATCAAGCCCACTGACACACACTGCATCAGTGCAATCAGACACACCTGCCGGCTGCCGGCGATAATAATAATAATAACTTTATTTGGGCTGACAGAGCCACAGAACAACTGCGTCTGCATTTGATCTCGTCTTGTCGATGGTGTAAAATGAATTAGGTATATTGTTAGTAAGTTAGCCATGTAATAAGCGGGATAATGTATAGCCTATACTCGATCATTGTCGCAAAATAATTGACCTTCACTACGTTTAGAACACCTCGGCGAGGCACCTCTGTATTCTAAACTCCGTGTTGATCAATTATTTTGCGACAATGACCTCGTAGCTATACATTATCCCTTACATATCGCGATAATTATCATTATCGTTTTATCGTCCAGCCCTAGTATAAAATAACTGGGTAAAAATCCCAAAGTAACCACCACTGCCTAGCAGTTGAAAACAACAACAAAGAAACCAACAGCACTAGAGACAGAGAAAACCCTAGAAGCATGAGCTTGGGACAGTCCTCTACTATTGAGGGATAAACATGAAATGGACAACAAGCATCCGAACACAGTCAACCAAACCTACTACACCTGACACCAATCAGGTGGCAATCAAGCCCCACACACCTGCCATGCCGCATGGCAATTATCCGCAGAGGCCAGTGATTGACAGCTGTCCCTCACAGAAAGACGAAATAGACAGCTGTCCCTCACAGAAAGACGAAATAAAGCCAAAGCACCTTAGAATAAACTAAAATAAAACCCACATAAACCGTGATCCATCACACATTTGTGTGCATGTGTGCATCATGTGACTCACCTCTTTGGGTTTGAAGGGCGGCTGGATCTCCCGGTTCTGGAGGCGGTCCCAGTCGATGCGCCTGAAGAAGGCGTGTTCCCTGATGTCCCGCTCTCCCTCTGCGCTGCAGCCCAGGCGCTTGGACGGGTGCTTGGTCATCAGCTGGTCCACGTGTCACCCAGAGGTGCAGAGTTAGAACCCCAATACGAATCCCAAAGGTCTTTATTTGCCAAGTAGTTTTCACATACAAGGAATTTGCTTTTGGTCATTTTCTGCGCAACATTAGCGGGACTGACATTAACAGACAGATAATACAATAAAGAGGTGGAGTAAAATGAAATATGAACTAAGTTAAGCACGATAGAATAATATAATTATCAAATAAAATATAGGCCAGGGCTGTACAACTGTAAATAAGAGGTTGAATAAAATTATATGGGATATAAACTAAATTAAATATAGCACAGAGTAGAATATAGTACAATTTTAAGTAAAAATAAAATAGGGATATGCCAGGGCTGTACAACTGGGCAGATGTGGTCAATTATATACACTAATTAGAATGAGGTTAGAATGAGAACAAAGCGTTTCCATTACATACACATCAAGTCTGAAGGAAATACAAAAAAAATAAGAAGAATTTCATTCAGAAGCAGTGAAATTGTAAAAAAAACGCATACTTTAGCTCGAGTGTGCATTTATGGGAAGATTTCTTTTTTTAAATGTTATTAAAATCAATCATTTAGATGCACTGATTAATGGATAAAATAATCATTGGATAAATCCGTGACTTAAATAATTATTAGTAGCAGTAGTCTACCATAATACCAGATACGTCCAACATACATTATTATTACACAATTGATCCCAGGTGATCCTCCAATCACAACTGTTGCTTCCCCCAGACAAACTTGTCAGAGGGTAGCAACAGTTGTGATTGGAGGAACAAGAAAAGAGGGCGGGCTTGATATTAGGTCAATCTAGTGGCCGGGAAGCGTCTATTCGAAACCCAAACGGTTCATGCGTTTAGCTAATCTGATTGGCCACTGACGTTTCTGGTCATGTGACATGTGCGCCCAATCGCGTGATGCGCCCACTTCCGCCTCGACCAGCAGCAAACTACCTAACGCCTAGTTTATCACTGGTTAAGCTTAGGCGACTCTTTCGAAGTTGGTTATGGTTAGAGTTTGGAATCAGGGCTGGCGTTCTATCGCCCTGCTCTAAAGACAAACTCTAACCTTAACCAACGTCGAAAGAGTGCCTAAGCTTAACCGGCGAAAGAACTTGGCGTCACACGATTGGTGCGACCAGAAACAGCAGTGGCCAATCAGAGCGCAAAACGCGACCGCGGAAGCATGCACCGTTTGGGTTTCGAATAGACGCGGCCGGGAACCACCAGAGAGCTCCCAGTGTGACGTCATGCCGGTCAATGTAGGCACTTAAATCACATCTTGATTGTTTCATTTCAAGTCCATCGTCTCATTTGTTTATCAAGGTGCAGTGATGTGGAATGATATACAAAATTTAATAGAAACATGTTCCACTTTAAATATATTTAAAAGTAAGCTTAAAAAAGAACTACAGATCCTGTAGTCTATAGTATCTGTAACTGAGGGGTACAATTCCCTGACTGTATTGATAAGTATGGTATCATTAAACCACTACCGGCTTTATGTACTTTAAATACTGGCCACACAGTACATGATGTAGATATGATGAACACTTTCCCACCTGATGAAACGAAGTCCACACAAATGTATAAATCGAATATTTTATATAGCAAAGGGTATATACAACGTTCACTTAATGACATTTATGATTTGAATGCACTTGTAAGGCAAATGAGTATTCGTAGGTAAATCAACATTGAATGTCCAATCTCTGGTTACGCAGGGAGCAAGTATACAACCTGGTTCTTTAGGGAACTATAGCGATGGTACTTAAATGATTATAGCTGGATACACTAAAGGGGGGTCCCGCTGGTTGTAAGACAGTAGGGGGGGGGGTTAGGAGAGCCGCTGGCGGTATCCCATCTGGCCGACGATTTCTTGGGAGAATTCAGAGTGCTGAACACGGTGCCCACAGAACCTCGGTCCGCAGATGAATACAGCTGGGCCCTCTTGTAGACGGTAGCTGCCGGTCCACAACGAAGAGACGTGAGGCGACCTCACTCGGGGTAGAGCGCCGTCTCACCTGGACTCCTCTCGGGGGGGTAGTTCCAACACTCAGCAGTGTTGGCTGTTATCCATGGCATAATCAAAGCACCCAAAGCACGTAGATAATCCAAGCCGTGTAGGGCTCGTCGTCGTCCGGGTGAAGTAATCCAATGTACAGGTCCACTCGTCCTGGCCCAGAACTCCTCGGATGAAAGCACCACACGTGGTCTGCCCAGCCTGGTTAAGACTCTAGATAACGCCAGGAACGATGGGGGTACTGCTCACTTTATAACTCTAACCGAACGATGCACCATACATAATAGACTATTATTAACTTAATAGAAATACGTCCCACTCGACGGTATAGTGCCAAACTATGACAATTCAACTATTAATCCACACGATGTCTCAATGCCTATTCTGAGGCCAAGTAGGCCATACTGCACCACACGTGCGTCGTGGGTGAGGCTTCACGTCTGTTACTTAGTTGGAGGGTAAAGGACTAATGGACTAAAAGAAAGTTCTACTTTACTTGCGCCATATATATATGCGCTGTGAACAAATAGTACCATTCGTATTTCGCCAGACGTATTCCTACGCGGAACCGGGCTTGTAACGACATGTTCGTCGGCACGATTGAACTTGAACCAAGGGGCTTGGCTGCTGGCGCCAGGTTCTTGTCCAATGGTAGAATGAAACTATTATGGGCTGTTAGTAGACTAAAGGGATATTCAGTGTATATGTACAAGGAATATACAGGGGATATCAAACGATATACAAATACTATTAAATATATATCCATAAATAAATATATATATTCGGTTTAATCTGATCCTTCACAACAGCCGCTCCCTAATTAGTCCCACCTAATTAGCTAAGCAGAGACAGATTAACCGCACTGTCTACCACTCAAGGTCCGCTGTAAGGGTCAGTCAACTCACAAAGTCATGGGGTCATGGTCGTCATCGATAGTGTCTGGGAGTCTGGGCAGTTCTATTAGCCTCGCCACGGGTCGTGTGTAAGTTCGCCCTTGGACGAGCACTTCAGCTGCTCGGACCTTTCCATCGGCACCGGTGATCACTTTGCTTACGCGGCCAGCCGGCCACATAGCTCTGGGTAGTGACTGGTCGATAATCATGACGACTGTTCCTTCTGTCAAATTGTCTCTCTCTTTTACCCACTTCTGGCGGGTCTGTAGAGACGGTAGGTAGTGGAGTAGGAAGCTGTTCCAAAACTTGTCAGCTAGTACTTGACTGTACCTCCACATTCTTCGGCCGTTCGCTTCTTCAGGCCTGTACATTGTCTGGGATAGCGCGGGGTCCAGCCGCCCCATCAAGAGTGTGTTGGGGGTGACTGGGTCGACATCTGCTACATCACTGGAGACGTAGCCGAGGGGCTTGGAGTTCAATACTCCCTCGATCTCCGTGAGGACTGTCATTAGGACTTCTTCCGCCACAGTCTGGGCCCCAAGCACGGCGTACAGGGCTGTCTTTATAGAACGTACTTCTCGTTCCCAGGTTCCACCGAAGTGGGGTGCGTTCGGGGGATTAAACTGGAAGTCAATCTGGGATGGAGCAAGGTGGGTCTTAAGTTCTCGGCCCATAGCTTGGAAGCTCTCTCTCAGCTCTCTTTCTCCGCCTTTGAAGTTTGTCCCGTGATCAGACAACAATGTAGACGGTTTTCCTTTCCGCGATGTGAATCTTCGGAAGGCCATAAGGAATGAGTCTGTGCTCATGGTCGGAAGGAGTTCGATGTGTATCGCTCTGGTGGTCATGCATTTGAATACAATACCCCACCGCTTCTCTGTTCCTCTTCCTTTCTTTATATACAACGGGCCAAAACAGTCCATGCCTGTGGAGTGGAATGGCTTGTCGCCGAGTCGGAGGCGACAGGGAGGTAGGTCAGCCATCCGGGGTATGCTGGGCTGCGCGCGCCACTTTCGGCAGTCTAGACAGGTTCGCTGGAAGCGTCGCACCGCTTCTCTTCCTTGAAGTATCCAATAGCGACGTCTGATCTCCGCGAAGACTCTCTCTGCTCCTGCGTGGTGTACATCCTCGTCGTATTTCTTTATGATCAGCTCTGTGACCTTGTGTCGGCTGTTCAAGACTATCGGGTACTTAATGTCATCCGGTAGATCGGGGGCTCTCCGCAGACGACCACCCACTCTGATGAGATTATGGGCGTCGCTCTCGGGTGCCAGGTGGAGCAGTCTGCTGTCTGATGGGACGGGCTTTCCTCCCTGTAGACAGTCTAGCTCATCGGGGAACGAGTCTCTCTGGGCTCGTTGTAGTAGAAGAAGTTCTGCTTCTTCGTAGTCAGCTGCTGAAATGTCGGCAGTGGACTGAATCTCTCGGTGGTGCCACAGGAATGTCTTTAGCTGCGCACTCTGTAGGGTAATGCAATCATCTATGTTGGGGTCTGTGGAGGCGACTGTGCTCAGTCCACAGAACATAGGTTTCTTGTTCTCAGCCTCCTCTTTACTCGCTTCCCGTGGGGTGGGCGTAGGCCACTCTTCTTCCGGGAGCTTGAGGAATTCTGGTCCGTCACTGTAGATGTTGCGACGGGTGAGGTCATCTAGGGACATTCCCCGGGTGATGACGTCAGCTGGGTTGTGTTTGGTGTCCACATACCGCCAGCTCGCTGCTTCTGTTAACTCTTGAATCTCGGTGACTCTGACTCCCACGAAGACTTTGTATCTGCATGAATCAGACTTGATCCATGTGAGTACTGTCGTGGAATCTGACCACAAGATTGTTCTGTGCACCGGAATGGTGAGTTCACGTTGGATTAACGTGGCTAGATGCGCTCCTGCTAGGGCTGCGCAGAGCTCTAGACGCGGGATAGATTGTTGCTTTCGTGGGGCTATTCTTGAGCGAGCCAGGATGAAAGCAGTGTGTATCTCTCCTCCCTTCTCTTGGGCACGCAAGTAGGCCACCGATCCATAGGCTACTTCGGAGGCGTCACTGAAGACGTGTAGATCCATCTTGCATGTCTCTGGCCTCACTGTGGGTGGGAAGTAGCTGCGGCGTATATTGACGCCTGGGAGTGAGCGGAGCTCCGTCTCCCACTCTCTCCATGTGGAGGCAAGGTGTGCGGGTATTGGGTCGTCCCAGCCCTGGTCCTTGTCCCATAGTGCTCGTACAATCATATTTGCCCTGGTGGTGTAAGGTAGAATACATCCCAACGGGTCATATTGTCTGGCGAGTGTTCTGTACACACTCCGTCTGGTGGTCGGTATCGCCGTCGACCTTCCCTGCTCCATGGTCAGGGGTTTGTGTCTATAGTGGAGCGAGTCTGTTTTGAAGCGCCAGACTAGTCCTAGTGTCATTTCTTGGGCTTCTCCTGGGATTGTCGCCATCCAGGTCTCGCTGCTGGCAGCCTTGTCAGCGGGGGAGAGGCTGCGTAATACTGGGGGGTCGCTGCTGGCCTGCTGCCGAAGATCAAAGCCGTCTTTGATCAGAGAGGCGCGGAGCAGCGCACGGCGTCGCCAGTCAATCTTCGTTACGTGTCCCGCTGTGATTAGCTTCTCAATCTCAGCGCGGTACACACTCTCTTGAGCGGGGTCTTTGGCTAGGCGCCGCTCTGTGTTCAATAGATACCGCTCCGTGGCGTCTTTCTTTGCGTGAAAGGTGGGCATTCCCTCTCGCCTCAGGAGTGGAGTTGCGTATCTCATCACTCCGCCGACTGTGACTCTCTTTGTCCCTTGCTCGAGGAGGTTGATGGCGTAAATGTCTTCTTTAGAACGAATGTCTTTCTTTTCGTTCCTAAAGGGCATTGTCTCTAGTGTCCATAGCCTCTCGACATGCTGCAGGAGAGTGGTGTCTTCTTCTGTCGCTCTGGAGTGGAGGCAGCTAGTGGCTGCTGTTCGGTTGAGAGATTTAGCGAGGGGGCCTTGTAGTGTCCACCCTAGGCGGGTCTCGACTGCTGCAGGACAGCCTCGGGGTCCTGTATGGACCCGGTCTATCGGGACGATGAGGTCTGCATGGTCGGAGCCTATCAGCAGGGTCGGGGTGGCGCCGTCTATGAGCGGGATAGGTAGTTGACGCAGGTGCACATATTTATCCATCAGCTTGGCGATGGGGTAGGTGTACTGCGATAGTCCTATTTCTTGGCTGGTGAAAGCATTTGTAATCCTATACCGTCGCTCTGGCTGCCCGCTTGCTGCGATAGTGAAGGAGACATTCTCGCCCTTTATCGTCTTTAAATCTCTTCTTATTGTCCGAATCGTCATTTGGTTCTCGCTCCCCCGCAGTCCCAGCTGGGCCGCAGCGGACGCGAGCAGAAGGGTCTTCTCTGACCCGTCATCAAGGACGGCGTAAGTGTCCATGACTTTATCTTGGTAGCTCAATGTCACACGGACTACCTTTAAGAGCACTTGGGCGCCGCTGCTGCTGGCGGGGTCAATGTACATGACACTTGCCTTGGTGCTGCTCGATGGTGCAGGTGCAGGCCTTCTTCTGTTACTGTCGTGTAGTACATCTAGATGGGCTCCGTCACACCGACTGCACCTCTTCTTTAGGCGGCATTCGGCTGCCATGTGACTGCGCGCACATCGGTAACAGCGCCTGTTGGACTTTATCCATTGACTCACTTCTTCTGCATTCATCTTTGTGAACAGGTCACATTGTGACAGCCAGTGTTCCTTCTCGCAGTACGGGCACGCTATCTTCCACTTCTCTTTTCTCGAGGGGGTAGTGTGGTTCTTACTGCTCGGTACTGATTCTGATTGGTGCATGACAGTCACCGATCTTCTTCCATCGTTTATTCTCCTGGGTCCCTCTCTGGAGCTTGGCGTGCTCCGCACGAACGTGTCCAGTCGTAAGCTGCTGACTTCTCTCGCCAGGAAGTCGGCTAGATCGAGGAGGGATGGTTCGGGACCGTTAGGATCACGGTGGTCTCTCTGCCGCCTGAAGCGCTCTTGTCTGGCGGGTGGCAGCTTCTCTAAAATCCTCTCGACGTTAGAGTTGGCGTATAGCTCGTGCATACCCTTTTCCCGTTGCGCTCCCAGCATCCCTACCAGGGACTGCACTTTTATAGACAGGTCGTCTAATGAGCGATTGTCTGTTGCTGGGGGTAGGCGATCAATATGCCTTATCTCTTGGATTACGTAATCCCATATACGTCCATATCTCTGGTCCAGCGCTGCTAGAGCCGCGGTGTATGGGGTCGTAGAGGTGGCATAGGCTAGCGCTATATTGTGCGCTCGCGGTACTTTCAGGTGCTTCAGTAATATTGCATACTTGTGGCGTTCATCGGCGACATCCACCATCATTGTCTCTAAGCACATCCGGAGCTCCGTGTACTGTGCTCGATTCTCATAGGTGAAGTCTGGAAACGTCGGCGTGGCAATGACGCCGTGGATGGCTGATACATCGGCGAGCGTTGGGGGAGAGACCTCCTAGGCGAGTCTCTTCTTGCGCCTCTCTGTGGGCTGGTACCGGCAGGGTACCATGGCCCGCTGGTCCAGGTGCTATTCCTCGGGGCTGGTCGTGCGTCATGCTCACCCGTGAATAGAGTCGGGGGTCTGTAGCGCAGCGCCGCGGGGGTATAGCCTGGGCTGTACTGGACCTCCTGGTCCGGTGGAGTACTGTGCTGTCGTCGGGCTTGGTTCTCCTCCTCTCCCTCTTCTTCTTCTATCAGGTCCTCTAGATCCTGTAGTCGTTTATTTAGCTTCTCCGCAGTATATGCCGCTCCTTCCTTGTAGCTGGGTCTCGCTTGGACCGGTCTGGGAAGGGGGTCTGCGGGGGGTATAGGCTTGGTCTGTTGGTCAAGTTCAGGGTCGCTTGCTCGGTTAGGAGACGCTGCCCTTGACTGTTGTCTCGACGAGTTCCTTGAACCCCTGGCGGAGGGAGAGGGTGTTGCCTTGAGGATCAGCTGCTCCATTAGCTGCGCTTGTAACTTGTCGCGCTCGGCTTCGCGCTTGGTGAGATCTGCTTCTCTTTGGGCACCGGCAGCGGCGCGCTGGGCGTCGGCCCGGTCTCTTGCCATATTCTCTTCCGTCTGAAGGCGTCTCATCTCCAGGCGTATGCACTCTTCTTCGCTCCGTTGCTGCGCTTGGAGTTGTTCACGCTCGATAAGCATCTGTGCTTGGAGTCGATCGCGTTCACCCTGAAGTCGATCGCGTTCACCCTGAAGTCGATCACGTTCGGTAGAGGCTGTCAGGCTGACGAGGAACGCCTGTGATAGCATCCTCTCCGCTTCGCTGGGGGAAGACGGTTGTTGAGGTGAGCCGCTCCTGGCTGTACTCGTTGGGGAGTCCTGGAGCTCTATTTCCTCGGCGCTCTCCTCCTCTTCTTCCGTGCAGAGTTCTCTCTCTGTAGGGTTGTCTTCCTCCCGGGGCTGGTCGGGGACTACTTCTTCGGTATTGGCGGGGGGTAAAGGCTGGTCAGCTCCCTCCTGGTCCCCACCGTGAGCTTGGTCAGTTACATTAGAACCCACTAGGGCCTCTGTGGTCGGGGTAACCTGTTCGTTAAGGTCAGACATAATTTTACTTTCTACTTTTACCGCGTTTACCGTTTGTCGAAGGCTAGGTAGTTGACTGACAGCGTAATCCTCTAAGTACTGAGGTGGCTGTCGTCTGCGCTGCGGGCGTTCTACGTTAGGAGGACCGTTTCGTGGAGTGTTCATCATAGGCCATTTCAATATTAATAACACTATATTAATATTACACTAGTTACCATCCGGCTCGAAGGACCAATTGTAACTGAGGGGTACAATTCCCTGACTGTATTGATAAGTATGGTATCATTAAACCACTACCGGCTTTATGTACTTTAAATACTGGCCACACAGTACATGATGTAGATATGATGAACACTTTCCCACCTGATGAAACGAAGTCCACACAAATGTATAAATCGAATATTTTATATAGCAAAGGGTATATACAACGTTCACTTAATGACATTTATGATTTGAATGCACTTGTAAGGCAAATGAGTATTCGTAGGTAAATCAACATTGAATGTCCAATCTCTGGTTACGCAGGGAGCAAGTATACAACCTGGTTCTTTAGGGAACTATAGCGATGGTACTTAAATGATTATAGCTGGATACACTAAAGGGGGGTCCCGCTGGTTGTAAGACAGTAGGGGGGGGGGTTAGGAGAGCCACTGGCGGTATCCCATCTGGCCGACGATTTCTTGGGAGAATTCAGAGTGCTGAACACGGTGCCCACAGAACCTCGGTCCGCAGATGAATACAGCTGGGCCCTCTTGTAGACGGTAGCTGCCGGTCCACAACGAAGAGACGTGAGGCGACCTCACTCGGGGTAGAGCGCCGTCTCACCTGGACTCCTCTCGGGGGGGTAGTTCCAACACTCAGCAGTGTTGGCTGTTATCCATGGCATAATCAAAGCACCCAAAGCACGTAGATAATCCAAGCCGTGTAGGGCTCGTCGTCGTCCGGGTGAAGTAATCCAATGTACAGGTCCACTCGTCCTGGCCCAGAGCTCCTCGGATGCAAGCACCACACGTGGTCTGCCCAGCCTGGTAAAGACTCTAGATAACGCCAGGAACGATGGGGGTACTGCTCACTTTATAACTCTAACCGAACGATGCACCATACATAATAGACTATTATTAACTTAATAGAAATACGTCCCACTCGACGGTATAGTGCCAAACTATGACAATTCAACTATTAATCCACACGATGTCTCAATGCCTATTCTGAGGCCAAGTAGGCCATACTGCACCACACGTGCGTCGTGGGTGAGGCTTCACGTCTGTTACTTAGTTGGAGGGTAAAGGACTAATGGACTAAAAGAAAGTTCTACTTTACTTGCGCCATATATATATATGCGCTGTGAACAAATAGTACCATTCGTATTTCGCCAGACGTATTCCTACGCGGAACCGGGCTTGTAACGACATGTTCGTCGGCACGATTGAACTTGAACCAAGGGGCTTGGCTGCTGGCGCCAGGTTCTTGTCCAATGGTAGAATGAAACTATTATGGGCTGTTAGTAGACTAAAGGGATATTCAGTGTATATGTACAAGGAATATACAGGGGATATCAAACGATATACAAATACTATTAAATATATATCCATAAATAAATATATATATTCGGTTTAATCTGATCCTTCACAACAGTATCCATGTGTATATTTGTGTAAAGTCTTTAAAAAAAAATTCCCAACATTATAATAGTTGTATAATGCTGTATTGTATGTATCTGTGTGTATGAGAGAGGGATATGCACATGTGTTTGTGCATAATGTGGGGGGGGGGGGTCTGTGTGTAGTTATCCTATATAGGTTTAAGAGGGGAGGTCGCTTATAAGCCCTTGGGTTTTTTTACCTTTCCTGCACATTTTAACTGTTCTTCTTTTTACTTATTTTATTCCAGAATGTATGTTTGTAAGTGCGAATAACAATAAACAATAAACAATCTGTACTAGGGATTCAACCAGCAACCCCTCCACTACTAGGCAGTCTCCCTCATAAACCCAGTAAATGAAAGAGGGTGTGTGAGCACGACATCTCAGGCAGAAGCTGCTCCCTTGCAAAATAACCCAATCCTTCTTATAAACCATAGAAGTCTGTAGAACTTTAACCCTTTCACTGCAACACGACAGCCGGTTAACCCTTTCACTGTGACAATACAGAAGGTTAGCCCTTTACTATCACACAACCGACGGCGATGCGCCATCATTAGCATCATTAGCTCCGCGGGTTAACCTTCTGTCGTGTGGCAGTGAAAGGGTTAAAATTCACTTCAATTACATTCACACACCAATTGGATTGATAAATGCACAAATGGCAATGCAAATAAATGAGCAGTTCCAATAACATTCTAAATTGACATCCCAATGTGGTTATTTGACTCCAACAATTGGAACAATTGGATTCCAACTCACCCCTTTGCAGATGGACACGGACTCTTTGGACATGGCCTTGGGATAGGACACGTTGTGCTCCATGATGGACTGGAATAATTCATCTTCATCCTCTCCATCAAATGGTGGCTACGGGGAGGAGGAGAAGAAAATATATATTTTGAACATTCTATGAACATATACAGTACATGTAACATTAGCTATGCTCAGGCGCTGTTCTAACAAACTAGTATTGCTTGTATAATAGGAAATGTTGACCGTGACACACTAGGCATGATGCCAACATTTATGAACATTTTAATAAGCAGTTATTAAGAAAACATTACTGCCTAGAGTAGAATAGGTATTCACAACAAATTCCCATTAGGCTACAGTTACATTTTACATTTAGTCATTTTAGCCGACGCTTTTATCCAAAGTGACTTTCTGGACGACGGGTCAGCAGGAAGGGTGCAACTCTTTCAGCCGAGTAACAATGTTCATCAAACAGTGCTGCAACGTTGGCGCTGCAGTGTTGAGTGCAGAGTAGTAGAGACATGTAAGTATAGTAGGTAGTAATATACTGTAGGCAAGGAGGATTATTTAGTGGAGTAGTGCAGGGTGGCAGAAGACTTGGTGGCGAGCCCTCGTCCGGCTCCAGACGTCTGTTTTCAACGGCCAGGCGGAGACGAGAAGAAATGCAAGCAAAGGTGGAGAAAACTAAAAGTATGAAAATTCCCATTCATAGATATAGTGGTCTGTGTGACGTGCTTGGTGCTTATAGGTATAAATGATCATATATAGATATAGTGCTTATAGGTATAAATGATCATATATAGATATAGTGCTTATAGGTATAAATGATCATATATAGATATAGTGCTTATAGGTATAAATGATCATATATAGATATAGTGCTTATAGGTATAAATGATCATATATAGATATAGTGCTTATAGGTATAAATGATCATATATAGATATAGTGGTTATAGATATAAATGATCATATATAGATATAGTGGTTATAGATATAAATGATCATATATAGATATATATAGGAAGTTGCCTAGGACCTTTGCTCTTCTCTGTATTTACTAATGACCTATCTTGGGCTACCAAATGTGCTACAACAGTTCTTTATGCAGATGATTTGTGAGGTTTTGCCCGCTGCTCACTACCTTTTCTCTGTCTTCTTTAAGCCTACTGTTAGGAATTCCCTATTCTCTGTCTTCTTTAAGCCTACTGTTAGGAATTCCCTACTCACTCTCTCTAGCCCCCACCCTCTCGTTCTTTACCCTTAGTGGCCACACCTGTTTGATATTCTATTATCTCTCGCACCTGTGGTGGCAGGCTAATTAGTCCCCCTGTGGGCTTTAAATACCAGGGCGCTTCCCCTCGTTTTGGCGTGGGGTCGTGTTGTATACTTGCCGAGTCATATTCTCTAAACATCTAGACTCTTTCGGGAGATCCTCCGTCTGCCTATGCTGTTCCATTCTCCTGCGTCGAGATGTTTTGCTCCAGCCTTCGCCTGCTGTCGCCGTTGCCTGAGAGTGGGACTGGTCTGCGCTCCCTAGACTTCCACGGGAGGCATCCCAGTCATCCACTTCAGACCCCCCGCGCAGCTGTCGTCCTGACGCACATCCAGACCAGCGCAGACGCTCTCCAGTCCTCAGCGCGCTACGCGCATCTTCCAAGGACGCTCGAGCTTGGCACGCTCTCCAGACCAGCGCGCAACGCGCATCTTCCAAGAACCCTCGAGCTTGGACGCTCTCCAGTCCTCAGCGCGCTACGCGCATCTTCCAAGGACGCTCGAGCTTGGCACGCTCTCCAGACCAGCGCGCAACGCGCATCTTCCAAGAACCCTCGAGCTTGGACGCTCTCCAGTCCTCAGCGCGCAACGCGCATCTTCCAAGGACGCTCGAGCTTGGCACGCTCTCCAGACCAGCGCGCAACGCGCATCTTCCAAGAACCCTCGAGCTTGGCACGCTCTCCAGACCGGCGCGCAACGCGCATCTCCTAGACCTTCGAGCTTGGCACGCTCCCCAGACCAGCGCGCTGGAGCGCATCTTCCAGACCTTCGTGCTTGGCGCACTCCTCCTCGCAGACGCACCCCGAGGCGTCTCTCTGTTCCGACGCGCACACCAAGGTGTGGCGCGCACTCTGTTCCTCGGCTCCGACAGCGGCTACCCGGTGGACGACATCCTCGCCACCGCCACTGTTCCGACGCGCACACCAAGGTGTGGCGCGCACTCTGTTCCTCGGCTCCGACAGTGGCTACCCGGTGGACGACATCCTCGCCACCGCCTCTGTTCCAGCTCCCTGTTCCGACGCGCACACCAAGGTGTGGCGCGCACTCTGTTCCTCGGCTCCGACAGTGGCTACCCGGTGGACGACATCCTCGCCACCGCCACTGTTCCAGCTCCCTGTTCCGACGCGCACACCAAGGTGTGGCGCGCACTCTGTTCCTCGGCTCCGACAGCGGCTACCCGGTGGACGATGCCCTCGTCACCGCCACTGTTCCAGCACTCTCTCCCTCGGCTCGGACAGCCAGCCGCCCCGGTGGCGATGCCTTCGTTCTCGTTGCTGTCCCCGTACCTTTACGCATACGTCCTGGGTGAGTTTTGATTGTGATGTCACTCACTCAGCGTAGTGCCCTTGCCCCCGTTCCCGCTGCTGTCCCCGTACCTTTACGCATACGTCCTGGGTGAGTTTTGATTGTGATGTCACTCACTCAGCGTAGTGCCCTTGCCCCCGTTCCCGCTGCTGTCCCCGTACCTTTACGCATACGTCCTGGGTGAGTTTTGATTGTGATGTCACTCACTCAGCGTAGTGCCCTTGCCCCCGTTCCCGCTGCTGCCCCTTTACCTTTACGCATACGTCTGGGTGAGTTTTGATTGTGATGTCACTCACTCAGCGTAATGCCTCTTGCCCCCGTTCCCGCTGCTGTTCCTGTACCTTTACGCATACGCCTGGGTGAGTTTTGATTGTGATGTCACTCTCCCAGCGTATTGCCTCTGTTAGTTAGTTTGGACATTTCATCTCCCAGCGTATTGCCTCTGTTAGTTAGTTTGGACATTTCATCTCCCAGCGTATTGCCTCTGTTAGTTAGTTTGGACATTTCATCTCCCAGCGTAATGCCTCTGTTTTTGGTTCTCACTTTGAATAGTATTTTTGGACTTTACATCTCCCCCTGTGTGTTTGTCACACGAAGATATTATTACTTTGTTCACTTTGTTATTTGGACTGTTCTGCACCTGCTCTGTTTTTTCCCCTTTTGTGCATTAACTATCTCCTCTGTCCTGCAGAGCGGCCCAGATGATTTCCACCAGTCCTCCCAGTTCCTCCCTGTTTCCCAGCCCGCCTCCGCGGGCCTCAGTCCCCTCAGTTCCCTAGTTCTCCCCTTTCTAGTTCCACCTAGTTCCTGTTCCCTAGTTCTCCCCTTTCTAGTTCCACCTAGTTCCTGGTCCCAAGTTCTCCCCTTCTAGTTCCACCTAGTTCCTTGTCCCTAGTTCCCCTAGTCCCCGTTTCTCCTGTTCCCTAGCTCTCCTAGTCCCTAGTCCTCTCTCCCTAGTTCTCCTTGTCCCTGGTTTACCTAGTCTCTAGTTCCTCTGTCCCAAGGCGTTCCCTTAACCTTCCCCTTGGCGTTCCCTTTTCCTGCCCGCCTCTTAAAGGCACCTTTCCTTCCCCTCATATTATATTCCTGTATTTGTGATTCTCCCTTAAAGGGACAGTGCCCTTTTCCCTGTATTTCCCTTTTGTTCAATAAATATCTGTTTCTTGGCAAACCATCATACCTGTCTTGTGTTGTGCGATTGGGGTCGGTTACAAACCATAACATGATTCAACATTGTATTACGCTGCACCATCATGCAATGTACTTAATGAAGTTTTGAGCAGAGAACTTAAAGTTGTGCATGACTGGGTAGTGTGTAATAGACTTGTCCTTAATATCTCCAAGACTAAATGTATTATGCTGGGAACAAGGCACAGGTTATCTACAAATCCAAAGCTTAATTTAAACTTGTGTAATTCGGCAGTTCAACTAGTTGAAAGTACTAAACTCCTGTCCTTGGAGTGATGCTGGATTGCACTCTGTCGTGGTCTCAGCATATTAATTATATTGTTTTAAAATGGGAAGAGCAATTGGTATTTCCAGGAAATGTGCTTCTTTTGTTGCCCGTCCCCTTTTATGTCAGATAGTGCAAAGTTTAGTTTTATGTCTTGACTAATGCTATCTTGACTATTGCTCTGCGATGTGGTCATCTGCTGCCAGTGGTGACCTCAGGAAGCTCCAGGTGGTCCAGAACAGGGCAGCACGGTTGGTATTGGGCTGCTCACTAAGGTCTAATGTGAGCCGTATACATGCCCGCCTCTCTTGGCTTAACGTTGAAAATAGATTGCCTTTTAATATACTTGTGCTGTTGAAGTTGGTCATGAGCAATAAAACTCCTGTTTTATACATAATCAGATTGTTTTTAGTAATACTGTGCACAAGCATTACACTAGAGGTTCCAGTAGTGGGCAGCTTGAATTGCCAGGTCCTAGAACCAGCGCTTTGGGGAGATCTTTTATTTTTAGAGCATTAACTCATTGGAATGGCCTGCCTCGGAACCTCTGCTGCATTTACAGTAGATTCACTTTAAAAAATTATCTTAATTTGTTTTTAAATTGTTTTTAACACTGTAAAGAAATTTTTTGTTTTTGTTTTACACTAATGTAATTTTAGCTATCTTAATTGTTACAGTAGTTTCATTATGCATTGTGTGTACTGACTTTGAATAATTTTGTTTTTGCAATAGTGATTGTTTTTGTATGTTTTTTTGTGTGTCTATCTAGGTCGTCCTCGGACGGGCCCTCCATCGGTGCTTCCAGTCATCCCGATCCTCCATGCATCTGGCTAGCTCGCCGGTGCTTTCTGTTCCCACATCTCTCCTGAGTACGTCCACGTAGGTTAACGTGGGACGTCCTCGTGATCGATGCCCGTGTGTTGGTTCCCACAGTACAAGTTTGCTGGTTGGCATCTCATGGTGTCTCTGGCAGTGACCTGCCAGCCTCATTCTCCTGACTGCCACTTTATCGCTCACCTTTAGCACCCCCCCATACAAGTTTGCATTAGTGACATGCTCATCCCTGTTGATGTTGAGCACCACACGCATCATTCTGGTGTAGCACCCATCCAAGGACTTCTGCAGGGTGGGCTTCAAGGTCCAGCATTCACTGCCATACAAAAGGACAGACTCAACTGTTGCATGAAAGAAGTTGAGCTTGATTTGACGGGGGAGGTTGGATTTCCACACACTGGTCATGCCGTTCAGAGCCCTCCACACAAGTGCCTTCCTCACTTTAAGGTCTTGCTCGGACGAGTTGACCCACGAGCCCAGGTACTTGAAATCACTGACTTCCTTTAGAGCAGAGCCTCCTGTGTGTGGACCCCAGGAAGACTAGCTGGTTGCTATGGCACCAGCTAATGGGGATCCCTAATCAAATCAAAAAATCTAATCAAATAGTGGTTATAGGTATAAATGATCATATATATATATATATATAGTGCTTATAGGTATAAATGATCATATATAGATATAGTGCTTATAGGTATAAATGATCATATATAGATATAGTGCTTATATGTATAAATTATCATATATAGATATAGAGGTTATAGGTGTAAATTATCATATATAGATATAGTGGTTATAGGTGTAAATAATCATATATAGATATAGTGGTTATAGGTATAAATTATCATAATAGATATAGTGGTTATAGGTATAAATGATCATATATAGATATAGTGGTTATAGTATAGGTATAAATGATCATATATAGATCGCCCGCGAAAATTAACTTTTAAATTTTCAGCAAAAAGATTATTCCAATTAAACAATTTTTGGAGCAGTGAACAACTGCAAAAAAAAAAAAAAAAAAAAAAAAAAAAAAAGGATCATATATAGATATAGTGGTCTGTTGACATGCTTGGCGGCGATAGGTATACAAGTCATGGACTGGGAACACCACAGATTTTATTCAAACATAGTTATATCCATTTAAAATATGCAAACAGTCCTGGTGTTCCGTGTCTTCACCATGAATGAGCACAACACTCTCACAACTTACTGTATCATCTTTAGATAATACAAGTGTGTAAAGTGTGTCAAATGTGTAAATGTCTGACCTTGTGTGTTTGTGTGTGTGTGAGAGAGAGAGAGAGAGAGAAACAGGGTTTCCACGGTACCTGGAAAACATGGAAAACATGGAATTAATTTCTTCATTTTCCAGGTATGGAAAAGTCATGGAAACTGAGCAAAAGTGAACACTTACATGGAAATAGAAACAGTTGTCCTGGAAAATTGTATTGGATGATGTGTAAAATAGTAATAAAATTAAACTATTGAGCACAAAATTAAGATGAGTTTATAAAAACCCTTTACATGTGAACAGCGTTTACTGTAGATATAAATGGATCATCCCATGTTGTAGAGCATGCTCTTGGCATCCTATATTGGATGTTGGAATTCGATGCAGGCAACTTGGTGATATGGACTTTAAAAGTATAGTTTCGGATTGGTGGACTTCAGGAATAATAACGTTACTCGCGATCTCAATAGAAGGGTCAAATACATCTACAGTGAAACTTCTTATGCAAGTTTATCCTCGAATGTAAGTACTGTAGCTGTGTTTTAACTGTGTGGTAAACCTGGGGTTATCACCGTTAGTTAGTAAGCAGTGCAATCTTGCTAACTAGCTAGCAACTTCAGTTTGAGTTTGTTTTGAATTTGGATTTTGTTAATGATGCAAGCACATGGAGTGCAATCTTGCTAGCCAACATTCAGTTTGCTAACTAACTAGCTACTAGCTAGTGTTGGCTAGCTTGCATTGCTAGCTAACTACCAATACATTTCCACATTTCTATACTAGTTGACATGAATAGTCTAGTCTTGATACATTTTGTAACATTCATTGTTATATCTACTTTTAGCTATTTTGTGATTTTACGTTTTTTTCTTAAAAAAGATTATACTACTAAATAAGAACATTTGGGGTGAGACATTTTTGAAAAATCATTGATCATGCCTAGACTGATTCTATACTGTTAAGCTAAGCTTACTAGTGGGGTTGCTGTACTGAGGAAACACAGGGGAACCAGCCTTATGTTTTCCCTTTTAGGTTAATTAGTTTGATTTACAAAAGATTTTACAGAGTAAGAGTAGGCATACTACCCCTTCTACGTAAGACTCATAATCTAATGAGACTAATAATAAAGGAAAGAGGGAGGAGGAGGATAAGAGAATAGACGATGACAGAGGAAAAGGGAGAAGAGTGGAGAGGAGTTGAGAAGAGTAGGAAGAGAAGACTGCAGCGGACACGAGGGGAGGTGTGCAGAGAAGAGGACAGGATGAGATAGGGCTGGGCGATATGACCAAAAATCGATAATTATCGTCGATATAATGTCTGTCAAGTTTAATTAACTTCTTATGCTGCTGCGAATGTCTCGAGTCGAGTTGATGTCGTCATCAGTCCGCGCACGTTAGCAGTTAGCCGACAAGCGGAATATCTCATGACAATGTAATAAATATGACACTAAAATACTCTCTTCCGCCACAATACCGTAATTCCTCTAATAGTAACCCCGGCTTGTATTTGTTTCAACTGTAGCGGGTACCAGGCTTGTATTAGGAGGAGGCCTGTATAAGAGGGAGGCCTATATTTAAAATTTAATAAATCAACATTTTGTGTCAGTTTGAACCCAGTAAAATGTACTGGGTTCATTTATTGAAACCAAGTACTGTATGAAATAGTAAACAGTGCAATTACAGGTGGTCACTGGTCATTTCAACGTTTTCAAAGTGAAATCAAGTAACTAGCTCAGTATGCAGCTCAGTATATTAGTAACCCGGCTTGTATTAGGAGGCCGGCTTATAATTGCTTAGCTCAAGAGCGCACCCGGCCATTAATAGAGACCCGGCTTGTATTTGAGACCCGGTTACTATTAGAGGAATTACGGTATATTGAAACGACGTCCACTGTATACCCCACACTACTATAAACGTGGCCTCAGAATTCACGCCACACACATACTCGGCACGTAAATATATAAAACATCGCCGTGCAAGCTAGTTATCCTAGCCAGCCTGTTGTTTCTAAGCGAATGTCTCGAGTCGAGTTGATGTCGTCATCAGTCCGCGCACGTTAGCAGTTAGCCGACAAGCGGAGTATCTCATGAGACAATGTAATAAATATGACACTAAAATACTCTCTTCCGCCACAATATATTGAAACGACGTCCACTGTATACCCCACACTACTATAAACGTGGCCTCAGAATTCACGCCACACACATACTCGGCACGTAAATATATAAAACATCGCCGTGCAAGCTAGTTATCCTAGCCAGCCTGTTGTTTCTAAGCGGTGTATTCCATGACAATGTGCTAAATATGACACTAAAATACTCTCTTCCGCCACAATATATTGAAACGACGTCCACTGTATACCCCACACTACTATAAACGTGGCCTCAGAATTCACACCACACACTCGGCACGTAAATATATAAAACATCGCCGTGCAAGCTAATTAGCCTAGCAAGCCTTGTTGTTGAGTGAGTCCTACCTCTGGGTCTCCTTCCGGGTCTCCTTCACTCTCGGCCATCTCCTTCACTGATTGGTTGTTAGTGCGTGCTCATATCCAAGCTTGGAAAATCGATATATCGAAACTTTGCGACCACGTTTCATGTTTATTTCAAGGAAATAATTTATCGCGATAGTTATCGTTATCGTTTTATCGACTTGACTGGCACATATTTTAAATCAAGTAAGTAGTCAGGTGTCCTAGGGGGTTGTGTGTTTGAGGGGAGGGGGGCACGGATGGGGGCGGAAAGCTTCAGGGGCCTATAGATCATCACTTAATATGGTACCTGGAAAATCAGGAGGTAGCATGGAAAAA
>NC_140171.1:158511390-158513890 GCF_963971535.1 Notolepis coatsorum | reverse complement strand
AGATTGTGGGCCCTGACGTCCTGGCTACCCCTCCGTGGCGTGAGACGGCCTACAGAACTGGCCCGGCGAGGACCGGCGGTGACCGGGCGCCTAGAGACATCGTTGCAATTAGGGATGTCCGATATTATCGGCCGACCGATATTATCGGCCGATATCGGCAGTAAAATGTGATATTGAAAAATATCGGTATCAAAAAAAAATAAAACAATAACAACATTTTTTTTTTTTTTTTTTTTTTTTTTACATTTATTTAACCTTTATTTACCCAGGCAAGCAAGTAAGAACCAATTCTTATTTATTTATTGTCAAAAGTATGCATGTTGGTTTAATTCAACAACAAGAGATATGTAATGTTAATTTAAACTTTTTTAATGATCATATTTTGCACAGATAATGCTTACATTTAGAAAGCCTTTTGAATGCATCCAGTGAAATTATTAGTTACCTGAAATTATTCAGTTTTTTTGGGGGGAAACCCTGCATATATCGGTATCGGTTGATATCGGTATCGGAAATTAAGAGTTGGACAATATCGGAATATCGGTATCGGTAAAAAAAGCCAATATCGAGCATCTCTAGTTGCAATGCTTCACAGACTACGCATGAAGGAGCTGATTATGAGGTCGGCCCGCTCCAGGAGGGGACAATTACACATTGGTGATTGTAAAGTGGCCATTTTCAATGACTTCACGCCCGAAGTGCTAGCTCAGAGACGGCAAGGTTGAGGCACATTATGTCAGGCTGTAAGACTAGTCTTTCTCACTAGTCTTTCTCAAAGAGCTTAGCGGCAGGAATTGAAAGTAGAAGAGTACAGGTGAATTCTGGATGTGATCGGATGGAGGGTGCAGCCATTCCATTTGTCAGAGAGGGAGCAAAATGTAGAGGAGGTAGGTTTTTAGGCAGGCATGAGTCAGGCCACCTAAATGGAGCTACTCATTGGGAGCTGCAGGTAGATTTGGGAGGAAAACGAGCAGTCAGCGGTTAGGCACAATGGTGTAGTGGTTAACACTGCCGCCTCACAGCTAGAAGGTCCAGGGTTCGATTCCCGCTTGGGGACCAGGTTTCTGTGTTGCCAGGTACCCATGTGGGTTATTTCACGGGCCTTTCTGTGTGGAGTTGGCATGTTCTCCCCATGCTCGCAAGGGTCCCCCCCCCCCGATAAGATAAACCCAATGGAAAAACATGCACAACAGATTGCCAACGATCCTGATGAAGATGGACAGGAGCACTTGGATTGGTCACAGCCCCTATCTGCCCCTATCTGCTCCCGGCAGCCCATGGGGGGGAAGGACGACGGGATGGGTCAAGTGCAGAGACTCAATCGCATCGGCGACCCAACAAAAATTGCCTGTGTGTGTGTGTGTTCCTGTGTGTGTGCCGCCCATCGCATGTGTGTGTCACTGCATGCCGAATAAAGACTTCTTCTTCAAAGTCCAGTTTACTTTATAGAATTGACCGTGCCTTGGGAGGATTCAGTGAAGGACGCATATGAAAGGAAAACGCTGAGACACTGTATGCAGTCTTAGCAGCAGAAACTGAACAGTGAGGATGGAAAGCTTGTTCAGTGGAAGTGGGATGCAGAGGATTTGTAGCACGATCCACTTCATCATTATTGGGAGAGTTGGGGATTCGTGGGCGGAGCTTGTGAAAAGCGGTAAATGAGATGTCAGAAGAAGCATCGAAAGGCAGTCAGTGGGTTTGATTGAGGAGAAATAATGTCAGCTGGGGGCCAAAGTAAACAAAGGGTGAGAGTATTCCTTTTCTTCTCTGTCGTTTCCGTTTCACGTGTGATATATTGTAGGAATTGTATGTTTGACATGCATGGATAACATAGGGAGTTTCGGCGTGTGAATATCATGGAAAAGTGGGAGCTAGCATGGAGGGGGTGATTCTGGGACGCTGGAACTAACCGCTGAGCCTTCCTGGGGTGTCGTGGGCCTAACTTGAAGGACCACCAGTGAATGGGGTGCCCACTTGATAACCCTGGTGATATGCAGCGACTGCTGCCAGACATTGACCTAGAACTAATAGGAACCCAAGGAAGACAATAACACTACCTTAGGCATACTGCACCTTATGTGGATACTGTGATACTGTGAATAATGTATATTTCAGTCGATACTGTGATACTGTGAATAATGTATATTTCAGTAGATAGTAAATTATAACACTACCTTATGCATACTGCACCTTATGTGACACTGTGAATACTGTGAATATATTTTTCAGTTAGTTAGATAGTAAATTATATTGACCTATTTGTTTACACTGCTTGTGTTGTTTTTACTACCTGTACCCCCCCCCCCCCCCTTCCCCCATGCTGCTATGATGCCTGAATTTCCCCAAGGGGATCAATAAAGGAATATCTTATCTTATTATAGTTTTGCATAAACAATTCTATAGAGACAAATTAACACATTTTCCCATGCAATTTAGATCAGTGATTTATTTATTGTTAAGGTTCAAACTATATGTTTTCATATGCACTGGATATCATCGA
>NC_140171.1:158496390-158508890 GCF_963971535.1 Notolepis coatsorum | reverse complement strand
TTTGCGGTACATGTTAGTTAAGCACTGGGACATCAACATGGAACATCAAATGCCCCCCTCCCACCTCCCAAGCCCAACAATAAATAAATACATAAATACATACAGGACAGTGACATATAAAAAGGATCAGTCAGTGTCAGTTCAATTCAGTTCATGTTCACTTCAGTTCGGATGCTTGCCTGTCTGTGCAAGGGGGGGCGGGCCAGGGTGTTTAGTGTTCGGACTGCTGTGGGGAAAAAACTGTTTGTGAAGCGTGTGTGTGCGATGCAACACTGAACGGCACAGGAAGTCCTTCATTCCAACAGCCATCAGACTTTATAATGCATCACTGTGCCTCACTGCATCACTTCAATCATTTCTATTGCAGAACATGGTATTTTCTCAAGCGAACAGATGTAAACACTGTAATCTGTGTTGCATGTACCTGACAAACTGAACTGTTTGTATTACAGTCATATTCCAACTTAACTGAATGCACATGTGTGTGTGTGGACTACTGTACTATTACAGGTATTGAAATGAACAATGCAACTTCCTTATACCAAATAAAAAATAAAAAATTATGAATAATTAAATATCGATACTTGGCGTCCCTGTATCGATACAGTATCGCTACGCAAAGTATCGCGATCTACTACGTATCGATTTTTGCCCCCACCCCTGCCCCCTTGCCTCAAATAGATCCGCCATCAGCTCTATTTTTATCTTTCAAAATGTTCAATTATTATCGCATGCACTTATCTGTGTTTCATTACGCATATGAGTGCATGCTTAACAACTGTTTTGCCTGTTTTATTGCAACACTACTATCACCGACATCTAAGAAGGGAGATCCCCCCTTGAATGGCCCTTCTAAGGTTTATCTCCTCCACATTGCCTGTGATTCCATTGCTTCACCGATGACGTGCAGGTCTACCTCCCCTTATAAACCCACCCAAGGGAAAACATCAATAAAACCACTACTTGACTGCCTGGCAGAAATCAAGTGCTGGATGTCTGAAAACTCCCTGACATTAAACGAAGGGAAAACCGAGGTCATTGTTTTTAATATTGACCCCACGGCCCCCCTCATTGACGCACTTGGTCCCCTGGGTCCAAACCGCTCCACCTCTGTCAGGAACCTCGGGGTCATCTTCGACAGCAATTTTAAATTCGACAAACAGGTCAGCGCCGTAGTCAAAAACTGTTTTTACCACCTCAGACTCCTGGCGAAGACAAAGGCATACCTCTCCCAAAGTAACCTAGAGACAGTGATACATGACTTTGTCACCACTCGCCTCGACTACTGCAATGCCCTCTACACAGGCATCGACAAATCCCTGCTTCGCCGCCTACAACTGGTGCAGAACGCCAGTTGTTTCGCCTCCTCACCAAAACAAAGAGACATGAGCACATCAGCCCAGTTTGGGCCTCGCTCCACTGGCTACCTGTTCGTTTTAGAATAGATTTTAAACTAGCCCTAAATGTTTTTAAATCACTAAATGGCACGGCCCCTCCCTATCTATCTGAGCTCTTGCACCGCCACACCCCCCACCGATCCCTCAGATCAGCTGACCAGCTGCTATCGGTGGTGCCTAGAACTAGGCTCAAGACTAGGGGAGACAGAGCCTTCTCCACCGCAGCGCCTAGATTGTGGAACAGCCTCCCCCTCAGCGTACGGGCCGCCCAGACCGTGCAGGCTTTTAAATCACTTTTAAAAACCTACCTGTTCTCCTTGGCCTTCCCCCCCACTTAATCACCACTAGACCCCTGGCCCTTCTATCCTCTTTGTTTTACTGTGTCCTACCTGTTTTTATTACTTTCATTGCTTTACTGTGTTTTAATCTTATATCTTGCATCATATTATTTAGTTTTTATCAACCTGCCTGTGAAGCACTTTGGTGCCAGCTACCGCTGCCTGGAAATGTGCTATACAAATAAAATTGACTTGACTTGACTTGTGATGCATTTTTTCCTATTGCTAGGTTTTAGTGAGTTTTTCCTTACCTTCGCGTGGGGTATGTCTGGGAGTGTTGCATTTATTTTATTTATTTAAAATTATTTGGACTTTATGGTGTTTTTGTGTTCTTGACCTATTGTGATGTTTCTTCTTGACTTGTTTAAAGAAGACGTGTGCGGCCCATGGGGACATTCACGTGTGTTGTCGGGCCTTACAAATAAATGAGATTTTATTTGATTTGACTTACTGTACACTTACTGTAGATTTCTGTATATTTTTACTGTATATTTTATATTAGAATGTATATACATAACATAGGAAATGTATATCCCAGACCGTATTTTATTATTATTTTTTTATTCTTATTCGTGACTAATTGTTTTGTCTACCTAAATGTTTACTGTGAGCGATTTGTAGTGCCAAATTTCCCTCAGGATGATTAAAAAAAAATTCTAGTATTTCTATTCTAAGGTCGCTTTCACATATAGTTTTGGAGGACTCGGTGCGGTTCTGGGGGTGAAGTTGCAACATTGTTGCATTCTTCATTTGGTTCGCCTGCGTTCACATAGAGAAATCTGTCAGCGGACCGAGACCTTCTGAACAATGTCACGCGGTCGAAAAGGGCGCTTGTCTATTGGACAGTGGAAATGTGTGTGTGGCTGCAAGCCTGTGTGTGCGCGCGCGCGCATGTGTGTCTGTGTGTGCTGTCTGCGAGTCCTCCAGATCAGCGGAGCGAGTTTTGACATGGCATTGATCCATTGTTCTATTGAAGCACATTACCACCATCCTCTCGCTAAACAACTTGTAGACCAATAATAATAATATAATAATAATAATAGTATTGACGTGGCATTGATCCATTATTAATGCCGTGCGCCTCGGTAATAATAATAAGCCGCGTGTTTCTTCCTTCTTCCCAAGATGCACAGTTAGATATATAGATAGATAGATAGATAGATAGATAGATAGATAGATAGATAGATAGATAGATAGATAGATAGATAGATAGATAGATAGATAGATAGATAGAGAGATTAGATGCAGTGTGCTTGTTTTGCAGTGAGTGCTGCGAGCAGTGGTAATAAATAATAATAATCACTTCTTATATTTGGTTCGCGTTTGGTCCGCTGAAGCCGAACCGAGACCTACGTTTTCAGGCGGACTAGAGTTCGCCTGTTTGGTCCGCGGACCGAGTTCGACGCGCATTCACACAGACCCGAAAAACCGGACTATCGAATTCTGGTCCGAAAGTCCGGACCAAACAGCCCCTGTGTGAAAGCGACCTAAGTCTCTGCGAAAGTCCACTTCATGGCCAGCTCCCACTTAGAGGTGTGTGTGTGTGTGTGTGTGTGTGTGTGTGTGTGTGTGTGTGTGTGTGTGTGTGTGTGTGTGTGTGTGTGTGTGTGTGTGTGTGTGTGTGTGTGTGTGCGCGTGCGTGCGTGCGTGTGTGTGTGTGTGTGTGTCCGTTAATATTATGCATGTGGCTGCAGGTGCTTGCTTTTGCTAGCCAAATTTCCCTCAGGATGATTCAAGTATTTCTATTCTATTCTATTCTAGTATTTATATTCTAAGTCACTAAATCCACTTCACGGCCAGCTCCCACTTAGAGGCATGTGTGTGTGTGTGTGTCCGTTAATATTATGCATGTGGCTGCAGGTGCTGGCTTTTGCGCATGCACGATAATGTGTGTTTGAGTGTGTATGTGTGTGCACACATGTCTGCGTGTGTAGACATGAATATGAATATTGTCTGTGTGTGCACGCCTGGATGTAGGTGTCCTGTGTGCATGTGTTTTTGCTTGCCTGTATTTGTGTGCATGTGCAACTGTGTGTAATGTGTGCGCGTGTGTGTGTGTGTGTGTGTGTGTGTGTGTGTGTGTGTGTGTGTGTGTGTGTGTGTGTGTGTGTGTGTGTGTGTGTGTGTGTGTGTGTGTGTGTGTGTGTGTGTGTGTGTGTGTGTGTGTGTGTGTGTGTGTGTGTGTGTGTGTGTGTGTGTGCTCCCCACTGTGCGGGGGATGGGCTGGCTGCTGTGTGATCCCTTGGTTGATGCATTAGAGTGAGAGTGTTACAGCCAGTCTCCCTGGCTCCACATTAACCTCTTAGTCCATCTAGTCAGTCAATACCCTGGATGGCACATTAGCAGAAAGGCACATTAGTGGCGACCGTCGGTTGTGTGATAGTAAAGGGTTAACCTACTGTCGTGTGGCAGTGAAAGGGTTAACAAACAAGTACAGTTTGTATTTTATGGCAGGGTTTGTTCAGGGTTTGTTCGACCCGTGAGATATGAATCACGAAAATCACGTCAATATTTTTTTTCACATCAGCTGGCTGCAGCTTTGACAGAGGCTGGTGTGAGCTGGGTAGTGTGGTTTTATGAAATTTCGACGTCCATCGAAAGCCCTGGGTCTCCTCTTTCTCTTTTTTTGTCTACTTATTTCTCCTCCTTTTTCTGTGATTTTTCTCCCTATCCCAATTTACCTCACGTGCTAATTCTCCCTCCCCTGTCCTGATCGTTGGTCGCATATGCCCCCCACTGGCCGGTTGTAGGGAGGATAGAAGCCTTGCATCACATGTCCCCTCCGATACATGTGGAGGCAGCCTGTCACATCTTTTCACCTGCCAGCGCGGACTCTCATTTGGCGAGGAGTAACGTGTGGGAGGCTCACACTGCCCCCGCCATTTCCTGACTTTGCTGTGCAGGCGCCCCAACCGACCTGTAGGAGTCGCTGTTCACAACGACCAGACTACCACCCTTCGACTTCCCACCCGCTAACTCTGCCAATTGAGTTAGTATGGCGGCCGGCCCAAGCCGGAGGCAACGCCGACAGCCGGATTTGAACCCGGTGTCTCTTGCGTTGGTGAAGAGTGCAATGTCCGCTGCGCCACCCAGCCGCTCGGGTCTCCTCTTGCTCTAGTTTTTTTTATAAGCTCACATTTCGCTAATAACACTTCAAATCATTGGTAAACAAACGTAGTGCTGGAAAATATACACTTTGACTGCTGTTTTGACAGGGTTAGGGTCTTTACTCTTGGCTACATTTGAAAAAGAAAAGCAACATTACTTAATACGGACTGTATTGATCTATTTATGACGCGAAATATATCCCGGCCCGGTTTCCGAGGCAATTAATTTACCACTCCATCTGTAGCAATTCTAGACAATAAAAGAAGGGGGCGTAGCCTTTTATGGATGAATGAAAATACATTTTGTCCAAAACACATTTGCATTGAATCAAATAATGATGACATCATTTTGACCTAAAGTCAATCATGTAGGACAATAGAGAGAGGAAAGGGGAGGAGACATGGAGATGAACACGCCTAAAGGGGAGGAGACATGGAGATGAACACGCCTAAAGGGGAGGATACATGGAGATGAACACGCCTAAAGGGGAGGATACATGGAGATGGACACGCCTAAAGGGGAGGAGTCATGGATATGCACACGCCTAAAGGGGAGGAGACATGGAGATGAACACGGCCCTGAGCTATTGTCTTGTATCTCATCCTGTATCCATACGCTTGCAGTAGTTCTATCTATCACTCTATTTCACAATTTTCTTATATACTATGATTCTACTGTCACCATGTATGCATATGCTCACTACATGTATTTATTGCTCCATCTCCGCCCACTACAAACATGGGAACTCTCTAACCCCCTCCTATTGCTAGGTTTTAGTGAGTTTTTCCTTACCTTCGCGTGGAGTATTATTTATTTTGCATTTATTTTAAATTGTTTGGACCTTATGGTGTTCTTGTTTTGTTCTTGACTTATTGTGATGTTTCTTCTTGACTTGTTTAAAGAAGACATGTCCGGCCCATGGGGACATTCACGTGTGTTGTTGGGCCTTACAAATAAATTTGATTTGATTTGATTTGATTTGATGCACGATGCGCCTAAATACACGTTGTATTTGGGTTCGATATGAATTAGCCAGGGGACACTGACCTGTTTATCTGACTGGCTGCTTACATCACGTGTATGTGTGTGTGTGTGTGTGTGTGCGTGTGTGTGTGTGCGTGTGTGTGTGCTTGTGTGTGTGTGCGTGTGTGTGTGTGCGTGTGTGTGTGTGTGTACGTGTGTGTGCGTCTGTGTGCGTGTGTGTGTGTGTGTGTGTGCGTGTGTGTGTGTGCGTGTGTGTGTGTGTGTACGTGTGTGTGCGTCTGTGTGCGTGTGTGTGTGTGTGTGCGTGTGTGCGTCTGTGTGTGTGTGTGTGTGTGTGTGCGCGCGTGTGTGTGTGTGTGTGTGTGTGTGTGTGCGTCTGTGTGTGTGTGTGTGTGTGTGTGTGTGCGTGCGTGCGTGTGTGTCTGTGGGTGCTGACCCTGATGTAGAGTCTTCTGACTAGAGTTCAGGCAAAGCGATGATAGAAATGACCTCATGGAACAGAGCACATTGGCACGTACACAAAGAAAACATCATTTTGCATCAGCTACATTCGTAATGGTTGCAGACTAAAATCCCATTCCTTTAAATGGCCCCAACCTTCCATCCTCCCACACACACATGAAGACACACACTGCAGTCCTTACCTCTGGGGCGATATAGTCAGGTGTACCACAGAAGGTCCGTGTGGTCACCCCGTCAGCCATGTTCTCTTTACACATGCCGAAGTCTGCGATCTTGATGTGACCTTCCGAGTCCAACATCACGTTGTCCAGCTTCAAATCCCTGAGAAGATAAACGTTAGATAAGAGTTTTTATCTTTATTCATCCAGGTTAGCCCTGTTGTTGGCGGGGGGGGCGACAGTGGCTCAGGAAGTAGCATGGTTGTCTGGTAATCAGAAGGTTCCCAGTTCGATTCCCGCTCCTCCCGGGCAGCGTGTCAAAGTGCCCTTGAGCATGACACTTAACCCTTAATTGCTCTCGATGACCAGGTTGGCACTTTGCATGGTAGCCGCGGCGTTAATGTGTGAGTGAATGGGTGAACAAACAATGCAATTCCGCAAAGTGTGAGGAACAAACAATTGTAAAGCGCTTTGGATAACACCGCTATATAAATGCACCATTTACTATTTACCCTGTTGAGATAGTTTATAATAGAGTAGGGGTTCCAGGACTTTTTTTTAATATATATATATATATATTTTTATAGATGACCCCATATTGAGGATTCCTGTGACCTCATCATTTAAAGGGGAACTATCTTATAAAAGGCTTTTCCAGTGTTTAGCATTATTTTCTAGCTATGTGGACTTATATTAATAGGATCTATGTCTCTAATTCTCAATTTGGCGCATTCTTCCAATTCTCATCTCACAATATTGTCCCTCACTCAAGTGAGTCATCTGAAATTTAGCGTATCTGTGACGTCAGAGGTTTCTCATCTGCATAATAACGCCCGCCCCATCTATGCTTGTAGCCAACTGCCAACTGCCAGCTATGCATCTATGCTTGTAGCCAACTGCCAGGCACCTGTATTACTCATTAACACATTGGGCGCCGTGCATTGTACCCATCATTGGGTCCAGTCTGCCACCGCTGTAAGCCTATGGAGATGTTTACCTTCTTTGCAGGGCTATAACTTTTTAAATATTATAGCTATATCGATATTACTATGGCCCATTCAACATCGGGTATCTATCGTTCCGGATGTGGGAACGTTATATTTTTTCATTCATACATTGTTGTGTTAATACCGTCTATGTTTTTAAGGTTTTCTGCTGTAATTCCAAAAACACGAGTTATAGGCCCTGAAGCATATGATTGGCGTTTCTTTCCTATACACGCTATATTAAAAAATTCAAATGTATATGATCGGTATACATTATGCTTCATCATGCGTGAAGAAAAGGGGGGGGGGGGTCATTTATAATTCCTTGATCGTCAGTAACGGCTTTATTTAGTATGGGTTGATACATTGTTCAAATGGATTGCCGTGAAATGAATAAACAATCGGGCTGAAAATAACATTATATTCCTCTTACCGTTCACCGATGAGACTGGAGGAAAAATATTCCAATTATTTGACGTCAATCTGCTAGATCCATTTCCCGTTTGTATGATGCAATAAACGCCGAAATCATATAGATTATTACGTTTCGAAAGCGATCCGATGCACTTGAGTGTTTGTCTGGACCCACGTAACAAGATATTACTGCCGGAGGGATTTCCTCGATGCACCAGCGCCACTTCCGGTTTGGCGTGGAGTGTAACTCGCCCGATCATCCACCAGGCGGCGGTATTGAGGCGTTGCAATATCAGACAGGGTGCAGCTGCAGTCCCGCAGGGAGGCTGGATGAATTATGAATGCCATGGCGAAAAAATGAAATATTGATCCCAACAATGAATTATCACGTTGTTGGCGTTCAGCGCATGGCGGGCAATAATGAATTATGACGTTGTTGGCGTCCAATGTGTTAAGAGAGACCGCTTGGCCCCTGCGAGTCAATGTCTCTCTCTCTCTCTCTCTCTCTCTCTCTCTCTCTCTCTCTGTCACTCAAATCTCATTCCGAGTATGGGCGGAGCCCAGCCTCAAAACGGCTTAAAACTTTTAGGTAGAAAAATGCTGTTTTTCAGTACTTGATTCAAAATACAAAACAATGAATTTAAAAACTATATATTTACTTACAGATGTGTTCCATAAACTCACAGGAATTGTGTAAAATTGCCCAAATAGTGAAAGAAATAGTCAAATAGTTCCCCTTTAAATTATATAAAGCTAATGATGACTACTCTTTAAATGGGGAAAAACATGTACTTAAGTATAGCCAAGCTGCTTTCACATTGGATTTTGTGCAATTGTGATGAAACAAAAGAGAATATGAATTATGATTTTTCTTTGCATCTTTGACAGTGAATAACACCATGCTAAGAATGACCAGACAGTTCAGTACCTTCTTGAGATCATGTGTACAAAAAATCTAAGGAAATGAATAAAGGGAAGATGATTAAACAGAAGGTTTTGTAGATACAGTACTGAATTCTCCCATCCGGACCAATGCCATTTGAAATATTATTATAGAATATAGAATAGCAGGCTTATAAATTACCTTATTGTAGCCAATTCGCACATTCATGGATTGTGCCAAATCTTATCTTTCAAATGCCCAAGTTCAATTTGGATTTAGTATCACCAGGCGTGCATAAGAACAGATAATGATATCTACTGTATTTACAGTAGGTTTCTTATTCTGGCCAGAGTGACGCCATTTTGAAACTGATTTCAAATCTGATTGTTGCTAAATGCTCAAAATAGCGGAGACAAACTAACTGTGCTCCAATATATGCCAATAACGGTAAGTTTTGTGGTATATTATCCCGAGTAATAAGAGATATAAAAAAAATTCATACAGAATCCATTTGCTTTTTTTTACCTAGAGGCCTCTGGGGAGGGTGTTTCTGAAAAACGCTCATTGAAAGCTCTCGATGTCCTCTTCAAAATGGCGTAAAAAAAACGACAATTACAGACGAGAATTCTTTTTAAATGGCCAAAATTCGCGATAAAAACAATAGAAAAACGAAAACTAAAATCTAATAACACTTAACCTATTGGTAAACTAACGTATTGATAATAATGTGATGATAATATACATTATAACTGCTGTTGTGACATGGTTATGATGTTTATACTTGACAATTTTTTTTTTATAATTTGTGGATTACAATTATAATTGATTTATGACGTGATGTCATTTGCGGTCCGCCCCCAGACCGCACGGGCGGAAGAGGTTAACCATATTTTCAGAAGATTCGCCTAAAAGTACATAAAAAGGTCCATTTGCATGTTCTTGGCATCTAGGGACATCTAGGGACATCTATGGACATCAGGGAATGTATTCCCAGTGTCAGGAATATTGTGTCTGTTACTAGGCTTGAGTAAATTGTAATGACCCAAAGGAGAATATACATTATAATATTTCTTTTGTCATCTTTGACGGTGAATAACACCATGCTAACATTGACCAAAAGTGAAAAATTGCCACTGAATGCCGCTCATTCAGCACCTTCTTGAGATCAATTGTACAAAAAAATCTAAGCTAATGAACAAAGGGCAGATGATTTACAGGGGCTTTTGTTGATACAGCACTGAATTTTTACATCCGGATTGTATTTTATGGCAATAACGTTGAGGTTTGTTCGATCTGCGAGATATAAAAATGAAAATCATGTCAAGCCATCCAGAGGCGGGAGGAGGGACTAGTGCCGCACTAAGAAGAGGGTCCATGTACTAACAGGCATTTCATAACCTCTTATGCATCGAGCAAAAATGGGGCTAGTTTTGCATAACACGATGTATTTTGCGATGCGTTATACTTTATACTTATAGCACATGCATGAGTCTGGTGTCTTTTGAAAGTAAACATTTCTTCCACAACAGGAAGAATGACTCTGAGAGCTAATGAAATAGAGTTACAAAGGTCTGAACACACTGAAGTAAAAGTTTTGTTTACTCACATTTCTGTTTACTTGTTGCCAGATGCCTGTTTTTGAGTTCCAGCTGAGATGTAGGAGCTGGAAAACATAACGGTTCCATAGCCTGAAGTCTTATCTAGTACAGGTCCAAAGTTGATAACAATCCCACAGAAAATTAGTTTTTTTACACAGGTTTTTGTAACGTGTGTACCGGCGTTAATCTGGCATGATTATCCAACATGGCCGGCCGCTGCTATTGATTCCGAGGCGCTAGTCAAAACAAAGAACTTCTTCGCTGTCTTTCTCGTTGCAATTAGCCCTCGCGCGGGACACCTTACCTAATTTAGCATTTTGTATATTGTATATTTTGTTGTAGTGGGTCTTTTACCTTTTTTTTTTTTTTTTTTTTCTTTTTTTTTTATGATATGGTTAATCTGAGCTACAGTTAATACAGGTCACATTTGTTTTATATGTTATAATGTGAGCCAGCTCTATTTTAGACTTTATTTTAAATTATAATAAAATCTTGACTTTGACTTTTTTCTATTTTCATTGATCCTGTAGTTTGTTTATAAGATCATAATAAGAGAGATCTCTCTCTCATCATCACATCATAATAACAAAGCCACACGACTGCAGCTCACCGGGAAGAGGTGTTAGGTGTATTGCAATGGCCCATGGGTAATGTAGTTCAGCATGCAGTGTTAAGAGAAACAGCTCCAAGTGTTACCCCCACAGACCCCACAGTCTGTGCCCGGTCACATTAAATACTGTTCCAAGAAAATTAATCATAGTTGCTTTTATGGAAGAATAATTAAATGGGTCTAAAAATTATTATAATCCAACCCACCTGTAAATGACTCCTTTCTTGTGCAGGAAGAACAGACCAACAGCGATCTCTGCTGCATAGAATCTGCAATGACAGCCACAGAGTCAACGACACATACTGTAACTCCATGTACAGCAGGGGTTAATGTCCTCTGTTCATAGGTGACCCCGTATTGAGGTCAGAGCAGTCCCGCGACCCCGGCATGCAAAAGGCCCAATCCAGAAGAACAAGAATAAAAAGAAAGGAAGAAGACGAAGAGGAAGAACATGGTGATTGTCCACCATAGCAGATAATAAGGGCTGGTTCCCGGCTGCGGACCGTTTGAACAACAAGGTGTTTGACAAATACTGTAAGTGGCCTGGATTTGATGTTTAGGTAATATATATATATAAAATGCTTCTGAGTAAGTAACAATTAACCCTTTCACTGCCACACGACAGAAGGTTAACCCTTTACCATCACACAACCAACGGTTAACCGGCTGTCATGTGGCAGTGGAAATGGTTAACCTTCTGTGAATTGTCGCAGTGAAAGGGTTAACCGTTTTGGTAGCGCGGCAGTGAAAGGGTTAATTACATTACACACACCGTCGCACATTGACCCCCCCCCCCCCCCCCCCCCCCCGACTACACTGAGAAACACTGTTGCGGCTGACAACCGTATTGCACATTGCATTTTGCACTGCTAAAATTACTTGCACATTACACACATTTTTATTGGAACTGTACATAGCCATCTTTGTTATTTCAAATGTATATAGTATAATATCTAGATCCTGATACACTTTTAGAACTGAATATAGTGATCTTTATTTTAGTCATCTTATTTTATTCTATGCTAAATTGATTGTATTTTTATCTTATTTTATTATTAAGAATCTATCTTATTATTAAGATAGAAGCTGCTATGGTCGAGGACCACAATAAATAGAATTTCACTGAAATAAGTTCTGAAAACCCAGGAGAACAGACGTTAATTTCACTCTCATGTTCATTTGACCATTTGTTGATCTGAAGCGAGCTAAGCGGTACAGCCAGGAACCAGAAAGGTACTTAGTGGAGTGTCTGGATCACCAGCGGGTCACTTCTCTCTTACACTGCCTGAGGCTCCTTGAACTTCCCACTTGTTGGATGTGGTACATGAGGTCTCCTCCGTTCACATACTCCATAACAAAATACAGACGGTCCTAGAGGGAGGGAGGGAGGGAGGGAGGGAGAAGAGGGGGGGGGGGGAGAGAGAGGGGGGGGGGAGAGGGGGGAGGAGAGAGAGAGAGAGGGGGGGGTGGAGAGAGAGAGAGAGAGAGAGAGAGAGAGCGGGGGGGGGGGGAGAGAGAGAGAGAGAGAGAGAGAGAGGGGGGGGGGAGAGAGAGAGAGAGAG
>NC_140171.1:158447988-158496190 GCF_963971535.1 Notolepis coatsorum | reverse complement strand
GCCCTATCCTATTCTCCCTATACATGCTGCCCCTTGGTCTGATCATTAAAAAACACAACATCTCTTTCCATTTTTATGCTGACGACACTCAGGTCTATCTCCCCATGAAACCCAACAATATAAACAATCTTGACAGTCTTCATTCCTGCCTAGACGACATCAAATGCTGGATGGCACACAATTTTCTACAGCTCAATCACTCAAAATGTGAAATCCTCCTTTTCGGCCATCCAAACCAAACCAATGTCATTGCCAGCAGCCTGGGTAACCTGTCTCCCCTAGTCAAGCCCTTTGTTAAAAACCTGGGCGTGCTCTTTGACCCAGAGTTTTCCTTCAATAGGCAGGTAAACTCGGTGGTG
This sequence comes from Notolepis coatsorum, assembly GCF_963971535.1. NCBI lineage: Eukaryota > Metazoa > Chordata > Actinopteri > Aulopiformes > Paralepididae > Notolepis > Notolepis coatsorum. Next base: position 158,495,831 of record NC_140171.1, on the reverse strand, counting down.
AAGGGGTGCTTTTTCCAGCTCCGGTCCATAGCCAAGATCAAGGCCATTCTCTCCCCCTCAGACCTGAAAAGAGTAATTCACGCCTTCATATCCTCACGCTTAGACTACTGTAACTCCCTGTACCTGGGGCTAAATAAATCCACCATAGCCCGTCTACAACTCCCCCAAAACGCTGCCGCTAGACTGCTCACAGGTACCCGGAAGAGAGCTCACATCACCCCTGTACTTGCCTCCCTCCACTGGCTCCCGGTGCGCTTTAGAATAGACTTCAAGGTCCTCTTAATGGTTTATAAAGCCCTAAATGGTAAAGCCCCTGCTTACCTAGCAGACCTCCTCACCCCCTATACCAACGCCAGGGCCCTCAGATCGGCTGATAAGGGTCTCCTAACCACTCGTAGGTCTAACTTCAAGTCTAGGGGGGGACGTGCTTTTGCGTCCTCCCTCCTTCACCATCACCAGGCCAGGCCAGACCAGACCAGAGACCAGGACCAGACCAGACCAGGCCAGGCCATACCAGAGACCAGGACCAGACCAGACCAGACCAGGCCAGACCAGACCAGAGACCAGGACCAGACCAGACCAGACCAGAGACCAGGACCAGACCAGACCAGGCCAGACCAGACCAGGCCAGACCAGACCAGAGACCAGGACCAGACCAGACCAGACCAGACCAGTTCAGGCCAGACCAGGCCAGGCCAGACCAGACCAGTACAGACCAGGCCAGACCAGACCAGACCAGACCAGGCCAGACCAGACCAGGCCAGACCAGGACCAGACCAGGCCAGACCAGGACAGACCAGACCAGGCCAGACCAGGCCAGACCAGACCAGACCAGACCAGACCAGGACCAGACCAGACCAGGCCAGACCAGGCCAGACCAGGACCAGACCAGGCCAGACCAGGCCAGACCAGACCAGACCAGACCAGACCAGACCAGACCAGGACCAGGACCAGGACCAGACCAGACCAGACCAGGACTTCCGGTCGGGTCTTCTGAAGCCACTGTGTTTAACCGAATACATTTGTAACAACCAACTATGGACCAGCTAATGATTCCCCAGGTACATCCACGACAATACAAGCATGATTAGTATTGGCCTCTTCTCATCATACTAGCCATACATGCCTGATGATTACCAGATTAGATTTAGATTATTGGATTATTAGAGATTATATATTGTAACTATTTATTGTAGGGCAAATATAACTGAGAGGGCATACATACCCTCATCTCGCACCTTGTTGCCCATATGCACATGTCCAGAGTTAATTATATTGATTTGTTATTATTGTTTACACGGCTGCGTGTGTGTGTGTGTGTGTGTGTATGTGTGTGTGTGTGCGTGTCCCACCTTGCCAAAGCTTCCTTTCCCCAGCACAGCCAGGAAGTTGAAATCGTAGAGTTTGACTTGGTCCAGGTTGCTGGAGGGGAGGCTGGAGTTGTCGTCCGTCGGGGGTGATGACCTTCTTACCGGGACCCAGCTTGGCTTTCTGAGGACCAGAGAGAAACCTTCTTACCGGGACCCAGCTTGGCTTTCTGAGGACCAGAGAGAAACCTTCTTACCGGGACCCAGCTTGGCTTTCTGAGGAGCAGAGAGAAACCTTCTTACCGGGACCCAGCTTGGCTTTCTGAGGACCAGAGAGAAACCTTCTTACCGGGACCCAGCTTGGCTTTCTGAGGACCAGAGAGAGACCTTCTTACCGAGACCCAGCTTGGCTTTCTGAGGACCAGAGAGAAACCTTCTTACCGGGACCCAGCTTGGCTTTCTTTCTACACTCAAGAGGAGCAGAAAGAAACCTTAAATTAAATTCTGCATGCAAAAAAAATAAAGTTCTGCATGTGTGCTCGTTAGTGGTTAACGTACCGGTGCAATCGTTCGGTACACAGCCGCACTGATCCGAAGGTCCAGTACGGAAACGGTTCAGTACGGATACGTGTACCGTTACACCCCTAGTAGAGTAGTATAGTGTAGTGTAGTGTAGTATAGTGTAGTGTAGTATAGTGTAGTGTAGTAAAGTGTAGTGTAGTAGTGTATTGTAGTGTAGTGTAGTGTAGTAGTGTAGTGTAGTATAGTGTAGTGTAGTATAGTGTAGTATAGTGTAGTGTAGTATAGTGTAGAGTAGTGTAGTGTAGAGTAGTATAGTGTAGTGTAGTGTACTATAGTGTAGTGTAGTGTAGTGTAGTATAGTATAGTGTAGTGTAGTGTAGTGTAGAGTAGTATAGTGTAGAGTAGTGTAGTGTAGAGTAGTATAGTGTAGTGTAGTGTAGTATAGTGTAGAGTAGTATAGTGTAGAGTAGGCCTGCCACGATAACACATTTTGCTGGGCGATTAATTGCCCCCGAAAATATCGCGATAAGCGATATTATTGCGACCGGTTAGAGAATTTTTTTTTTAGAAATTTATTTCCCAAAACTTTTATTTTGAAGCCCACCGCTCCGTCTTTTCCGGTGTTTTAGACTTTTATTTTGAAGCCCACCGACCGGAAGTATTGTTGTTATTATCCTAGCGGCACCTATGAGCGGCCAACTTGTCTCGTCCGGTTGTGTTTTTGAGCTAATGATAAAACAAATATTGAGATTGTTGGTGAACAACTAACTTTAGGTTAGTTTTAACGTTGGCTACTAACGTTAGATGCAGCTACTACAGGCAATCAACGATGAGGAGGAAGCGTCAAAGCAGTATATAATAGAATAGCTGTGGTGCGTAGGCACTGCAGCACGACTCAAAACTACCTACTACGTTATAATAAATGAATTCATGTTTAACTTGTCCCCGTGTCCAGTCCTTTGACTAGCCCCACCCGTTCATTGTAAACAATGATGCATGTAATTGTATTAACGTTATTCTGTGTTGTAGCTATGCTATACGTTGTATTTCGTTTGGTAGCTATTTAGCTAATGTTAGCATTGAATGAGAATCAACACTCGATCTTTCATCTTTATTTAGCAGTCCAGTTTCTCCGGGCAGTAGCGAGTAACTACTTGGGTCTAAAAATAGCTAACGTTACACTATAAATAACGCTACTTGGTTAAAAGGAGCAACACCATTGAGAAATGTAGTTAAGCTATATGTGGTGTTGCTACTGCCCCACGGAGCTCCCGTGCTGTGCTCTGTAGTAAAGCCAGCGGCCCGCCTCCCAACACGGACAGTGACTGACAAGGGGCACTGGTTCCGCCTCATTAAAACAAACGCGCAAATAGCAATTAATCGCGCCCGTCAAAATCATTGCATTAATTTTAATTATCGTGGCAATTAATCGATTTATTGCTTATCGCGGCAGGCCTAGTGTAGAGTAGTATAGTGTAGTGTAGTGTAGTGTAGTGTAGTATAGTATAGTGTAGTGTAGTGTAGTATAGTGTAGAGTAGTATAGTGTAGAGTAGTATAGTGTAGTGTAGTGTACTATAGTGTAGTGTAGTGTAGTGTAGTATAGTGTAGAGTAGTGTAGTGTAGAGTAGTATAGTGTAGTATAGTATAGTGTAGTGTAGTGTAGAGTAGTGTAGTGTAGTATAGTGTAGTGTAGAGTAGTGTAGTGTAGAGTAGTGTAGTGTAGTGTAGTATAGTGTAGTATAGTATAGTGTAGTGTAGTGTAGTGTAGTGTAGTGTAGTATAGTGTAGTGTAGTGTAGAGTAGTATAGTGTAGAGTAGTATAGTGTAGTGTAGTGTAGTGTAGTGTAGAGTAGTATAGTGTAGAGTAGTATAGTATAGTATAGTGTAGTATAGTGTAGAGTAGTATAGTGTAGAGTAGTATAGTGTAGTGTAGTATAGTGTAGTGTAGTGTAGTGTAGAGTAGAGTAGTGTAGTGTAGTGTAGTGTAGTATAGTGTAGTGTAGTGTAGTATAGTGTAGAGTAGTATAGTGTAGAGTAGTATAGTGTAGTGTAGTGTACTATAGTGTAGTGTAGTGTAGTGTAGTATAGTGTAGTGTAGTGTAGAGTAGTATAGTGTAGAGTAGTATAGTGTAGTGTAGTGTAGTGTAGTATAGTGTAGTGTAGAGTAGTATAGTGTAGAGTAGTGTAGTGTAGAGTAGTATAGTGTAGTGTAGTGTAGAGTAGTGTAGTGTAGTATAGTGTAGAGTAGTGTAGTGTAGAGTAGTGTAGTATAGTGTAGTATAGTATAGTGTAGTGTAGTGTAGTGTAGTGTAGTATAGTGTAGTGTAGTGTAGTGTAGTGTAGAGTAGAGTAGTGTAGTGTAGTGTAGTGTAGTGTAGTATAGTGTAGTGTAGTGTAGAGTAGTATAGTGTAGAGTAGTATAGTGTAGTGTAGTGTAGTGTAGTATAGTGTAGTGTAGAGTAGTATAGTATAGTGTAGTATAGTGTAGTGTAGTATAGTGTAGAGTAGTATAGTATAGTGTAGTATAGTGTAGTATAGTGTAGAGTAGTATAGTGTAGAGTAGTATAGTGTAGTGTAGTGTAGTATAGTGTAGTGTAGTGTAGTGTAGAGTAGAGTAGAGTAGTGTAGTGTAGTATAGTGTAGTATAGTATAGTGTAGTGTAGTGTAGTGTAGTGTAGAGTAGTGTAGTGTAGTGTAGTGTAGTGTAGTATAGTGTAGTGTAGTGTAGTGTAGAGTAGTGTAGTGTAGTGTAGTGTAGTGTAGTGTAGAGTAGTGTAGTGTAGAGTAGTATAGTGTAGAGTAGTATAGTGTAGTATAGTGTAGTATAGTGTAGAGTAGTGTAGTGTAGTGTAGTGTAGAGTAGTATAGTGTAGAGTAGTATAGTGTAGAGTAGTATAGTGTAGTGTAGTGTAGTATAGTGTAGTGTAGTGTAGTGTAGAGTAGTGTAGTATAGTGTAGTATAGTGTAGTATAGTGTAGAGTAGTATAGTGTAGAGTAGTATAGTGTAGTGTAGTATAGTGTAGTAGAGTAGTGTGTGTAGTGTAGTGTAGAGTAGTATAGTGTAGAGTAATAGTGTAGAGTAGTATAGTGTAGTAGTGTAGTATAGTGTAGTGTAGTGTAGTGTAGAGTAGTGTAGTATAGTGTTATATAGTATAGTGTAGTATAGTGTAGTATATTGTAGAGTAGTATAGTGTAGAGTAGTATAGTGTAGTTGGTAGAGTAGTGTAGTGTAGTGTAGTATAGTGTAGTGTAGTGTAGAGTAGGTATAGTGTAGAGTAGTATAGTGTTGAGTAGTATAGTGTAGTGTAGTGTAGAGTAGTATGTGTAGTGTAGTGTAGTGTAGAGTAGTATAGTTGAGTAGTATAGTGTAGAGTAGTATAGTGTAGAGTAGTGTAGAGTAGTGTAGTGTAGTGTAGTGTAGTGTAGATTAGTATAGTGTAGTGTAGTGTAGTGTAGTGTAGTGTAGAGTAGTATAGTGTAGAGTAGAGTAGTATAGTGTAGAGTAGTATAGTGTAGTGTAGAGTAGTATAGTGTAGAGTAGTATAGTGTAGTGTAGTGTAGATTAGTATAGTGTAGAGTAGTATAGTGTAGAGTATTATAGTGTAGTGTAGTGTAGAGTAGTATAGTGTAGAGTAGTATAGTGTAGTATAGTGTAGTGTAGAGTAGTGTAGTGTAGAGTAGTGTAGTGTAGTGTAGTATAGTGTAGTATAGTATAGTGTAGTGTAGTGTAGTGTAGTGTAGTGTAGTGTAGTATAGTGTAGTGTAGTGTAGAGTAGTATAGTGTAGAGTAGTATAGTGTAGTGTAGTGTAGAGTAGTATAGTGTAGAGTAGTATAGTATAGTATAGTGTAGTATAGTGTAGAGTAGTATAGTGTAGAGTAGTATAGTGTAGTGTAGTATAGTGTAGTGTAGTGTAGTGTAGAGTAGAGTAGTGTAGTGTAGTGTAGTGTAGTGTAGTATAGTGTAGTGTAGTGTAGTATAGTGTAGAGTAGTATAGTGTAGAGTAGTATAGTGTAGTGTAGTGTACTATAGTGTAGTGTAGTGTAGTGTAGTATAGTGTAGTGTAGTGTAGAGTAGTATAGTGTAGAGTAGTATAGTGTAGTGTAGTGTAGTGTAGTGTAGTATAGTGTAGTGTAGAGTAGTATAGTGTAGAGTAGTGTAGTGTAGAGTAGTATAGTGTAGTGTAGTGTAGAGTAGTGTAGTGTAGTATAGTGTAGAGTAGTGTAGTGTAGAGTAGTGTAGTGTAGTATAGTGTAGTATAGTGTAGTGTAGTGTAGTGTAGTGTAGTGTAGTATAGTGTAGTGTAGTGTAGTGTAGTGTAGAGTAGAGTAGTGTAGTGTAGTGTAGTGTAGTGTAGTATAGTGTAGTGTAGTGTAGAGTAGTATAGTGTAGAGTAGTATAGTGTAGTGTAGTGTAGTGTAGTATAGTGTAGTGTAGAGTAGTATAGTATAGTGTAGTATAGTGTAGTGTAGTATAGTGTAGAGTAGTATAGTATAGTGTAGTATAGTGTAGAGTAGTATAGTGTAGAGTAGTATAGTGTAGTGTAGTGTAGTATAGTGTAGTGTAGTGTAGTGTAGAGTAGAGTAGTGTAGTGTAGTGTAGTATAGTGTAGTATAGTATAGTGTAGTGTAGTGTAGTGTAGTGTAGTGTAGAGTAGTGTAGTGTAGTGTAGTGTAGTGTAGTATAGTGTAGTGTAGTGTAGTGTAGAGTAGTGTAGTGTAGTGTAGTGTAGTGTAGAGTAGTGTAGTGTAGAGTAGTATAGTGTAGAGTAGTATAGTGTAGTATAGTGTAGTATAGTGTAGAGTAGTGTAGTGTAGTGTAGTGTAGAGTAGTATAGTGTAGAGTAGTATAGTGTAGAGTAGTATAGTGTAGTGTAGTGTAGTATAGTGTAGTGTAGTGTAGTGTAGAGTAGTGTAGTGTAGTGTAGTATAGTGTAGTATAGTGTAGTATAGTGTAGAGTAGTATAGTGTAGAGTAGTATAGTGTAGTGTAGTATAGTGTAGTGTAGTGTAGAGTAGAGTAGTGTAGTGTAGTGTAGTGTAGTATAGTGTAGTATAGTGTAGAGTAGTGTAGTGTAGTGTAGAGTAGTATAGTGTAGAGTAGTATAGTATAGTGTAGTATAGTGTAGTATAGTGTAGAGTAGTATAGTGTAGAGTAGTATAGTGTAGTGTAGTATAGTGTAGTGTAGTGTAGAGTAGTGTAGTGTAGTGTAGTATAGTGTAGTGTAGTGTAGAGTAGTATAGTGTAGAGTAGTATAGTGTAGAGTAGTATAGTGTAGTGTAGTGTAGAGTAGTATAGTGTAGAGTAGTATAGTGTAGTGTAGTGTAGAGTAGTATAGTGTAGAGTAGTGTAGAGTAGTGTAGTGTAGTGTAGTGTAGTGTAGATTAGTATAGTGTAGTGTAGTGTAGTGTAGTGTAGAGTAGTATAGTGTAGAGTAGAGTAGTATAGTGTAGAGTAGTATAGTGTAGTGTAGAGTAGTATAGTGTAGAGTAGTATAGTGTAGTGTAGTGTAGATTAGTATAGTGTAGAGTAGTATAGTGTAGAGTATTATAGTGTAGTGTAGTGTAGAGTAGTATAGTGTAGAGTAGTATAGTGTAGAGTATTATAGTGTAGTGTAGTGTAGAGTAGTATAGTGTAGTATAGTGTAGTGTAGTGTAGAGTAGTATAGTGTAGAGTAGTATAGTGTAGTGTAGTGTAGATTAGTATAGTGTAGAGTAGTATAGTGTAGAGTAGTATAGTGTAGTATAGTGTAGAGTAGTATAGTGTAGAGTAGTATAGTGTAGTGTAGTATAGTGTAGTATAGTGTAGAGTAGTATAGTGTAGAGTAGTATAGTGTAGTGTAGTGTAGAGTAGTATAGTGTAGAGTAGTATAGTGTAGAGTAGTATAGTGTAGAGTAGTATAGTATAGTGTAGTATAGTGTAGTGTAGTATATTGTAGTGTAGTGTAGTGTAGTATATTGTAGTGTAGTGTAGTGTAGTATAGTATAGTGTAGTGTACTATAGTGTAGTGTAGTAGTGTAGTGTAGTGTAGTGTACTATAGTGTAGTGTAGTATAGTGTAGTGTAGTGTAGTACTATAGTGTAGTGTAGTGTACTATAGTGTAGTGTAGTATAGTGTAGTGTAGTATAGTGTAGTGTAATAGTGTACTATAGTGTAGTGTAGTATAGTGTAGTGTAGTGTAATATAGTGTAGTGTAGTGTAGTGTAGTATAGTGTAGTGTAGTGTAATAGTGTACTATAGTGTAGTGTACTATAGTGTACTATAGTGTAGTGTAATGTAGTGTACTATAATGTAGTGTACTATAGTGTAATGTAGTGTACTATAGTGTAGTGTAGTGTAGTGTAGTGTAGTGTAGTACACATGCATGTCAATGCCTGATAGGCCATCATCATATAGATCTGCATTCACGGACTGAATGTATGACTGAACCTTTGTTTTCATGCATTCCCTTCATGCCCAAGTCATGCATTCATTTGATAAACAGGGCCAGACGATCCTGGAAACCAAAACGACTCTCTCTTAAACACACACACATGCACCGTTCACGCTCACACTCCACGGACCCATATTGCTGTAGCAAAATATTTATTATGTTTCAGAGCAAGCTTAGTGCACATCGATTGTACAGCAACTCTCTCTGTTATTGTACAGAACTTCTCACTTTGACTCTCTCTCTCACTGTACCATCCCCACAAAGCATGAATGCAATGTCTGGTACTCACTCACCCAGACACTCACTCACACAGTGACACTCACTCACACAGTGACACTCACTCACACAGTGACACTCACTCACCCAGTGACACTCACTCACCCAGACACTCACTCACACAGTCTTGCAGTGCAGAGTAGTCTAGTGTAGAGTAGTGTAGCGTAGTGTAGTTTAGTGTAGTGTAGTCAGTGGCGGCTGGTGCATAGAGGGCGCTAGGGCACCACCCCCCCTGGTGGAAATAAGACGAAAGAAGAGGTTTTGGATTGTTCTATAATAGTAGATTTCGACCGCAAAAAATATAATAATTGTTTTTTTAATAAGTAATAATGACTAATGAAATATCGCCCCACTGCGCAACGCGGCCAATTGAAAGATGCACAGAGCAACATAAATGGACCTAGCAACAACATTTCTCTTCAAATATGATGCCTGAAGGGCGCTTTTTCTAGCGCCCCAAGCAGAGTTTTACAGTTGTTGTCATGAAATTGATAATAATCACAAGATACAGTGTAGTGTAGTCTAATGTAGTGTAGTATAGTGTAGTGTAGTATAGTGTAGTGTAGTCTAATGTAGTGTAGTATAGTGAAGTGTAGTATAGTGTAGTCTAATGTAGTCAGGGCCGCCTCAGGGGGTGTGCGAGCAGTGCGGTCGCACAGGGCCTCGCGGGAAGGGGGGCCTCGCAAAATAAAAAAATAAAAAAAATAAAAAAAATATATATATATTTTATTTTTATTTTATTTTTTTTTATTTTTTTTTGTGAGGCCCCCCTTCCCGCGAGGCCCTTTTTCATCACAGACCTAAAATCTAGTTTTGCTTATATGCTTATATATTTCACATTAGACACGTTTGTAGAATGTGTCTGACTTGTTCCTGCCTCTGCGGCTCTGCAGAGTTCCGGTTTCTGCGGCTTTGCTGCTCTACAGATTTTAGGATAGTGTTTCCGGGCTCTTCTCGGACACACGAGGTACAGGGATGATCTAATTCAGCGCTATTCAGAGGAGCGAGTGGATGTCTTTTCAAAAGCAGCATGATCAGAAGAAATTACACCGTGGGCCAAGAAAGTCTCCTTCCAACTTTACCATTGATACTGCGTTATGGTGAGTTCATGCAACCTATTATATTCCCGCCGTGGATCTCTCTCTCTCTCTCTCTCTGGAGCCAAACTGGTCGACTAGCTGTTGTAGTATGGAGTTAGTAGCTAACGGTGTGTGGCCTGGTGTCAGCGCCTGTATTGCTTTTCTCATGTTGTAGTTTCAGTGGTAACAGCATAGCTTGCTTCTGCGTTAGCTAATGGTTAGCGATAGCCGTGTTAGCCAGTTAGCTGTTTAGCTACGACGTTAGCTGCCGGCAGCGCACGTAACGTTAGTTTGATGCTATCAGTTAGCCTAGGCTAGAGTTAGCTGTTAGCTTGTGCTACGACCATTGACATTAGCCGTGAGAATAGCAGGGGGTTCTGGCTTATTTTTGTCCCGCCAGCGAGAGGCCTTTCGTCAACGTGGAGACCTGTGTTGCGGCCTTTCGCCCTGCGTTCCTTGGTGCAGGTAAGATTAATGAAAATGTCATGACATTACCCCACTCTTCCTTCCTTCCCCTCCCGAATGTTTTGTTAATAACGATGTTTTTTTCCAGGCAAAACATATGCTACTTCACAACATTTGGAGATACGACATGTGCTGTGTGTGAATGTCTTGGTCGTTTGTGTAGCTTGGGTAGCGTTGGGCCGTTGGCCAAAGCTGTGTGTGGCCTGGTGTCACAGTACCTGGCTAGCCTATTTAGCTGATGTCGGCCATTGGCTCCTTGCTGCTTTGGTTTCTCTGGTATAGACCCTCTTCTCTTTGGATTTAAGTGTTGATCTTTGTCCTTTTTGATCTCTCATACATGCTCTCTCTCTAACACACACACACATGACAAACACACATGCTCTCTCTCTCTCTCTCTCTTTCTAACACACACAGTCTGCCTATGGCGGCCTTTCTCGATGGCTAGGCTGTGCTCGCTGAGTCTGTACATAGTCAAGGATCTTCAGTCACAGTGCTCAGGTATTCTGCCACTGTGTACTCTCTGTTTAGGGCCAAATAGCATTTCAATTTCTTTCCAATGTGTCTCTCTCTCTCTCTCTTTGGATTTAAGTGTTGATCTTTGTCCTTTTGGATCTCTCATACATGCTCTCTCTCTAACACACACACACACGACAAACACACATGCTCTCTCTCTCTCTCTCTCTTTCTAACACACACAGTCTGCCTATGGCGGCCTTTCTCGATGGCTAGGCTGTGCTCGCTGAGTCTGTACCTAGTCAAGGATCTTCAGTCACAGTGCTCAGGTATTCTGCCACTGTGTACTCTCTGTTTAGGGCCAAATAGCATTTCAATTTCTTTCCAATGTGTCTCTCTCTCTCTCTCTCTCTCTGTACACTGTATATTGACTGTAGAACGGGAGCTCTCTCTCGCTCTCTCTCTTGCTATATGTTGACTGTATCATGCCCCGCCTCGGGCAGCGCTATTATTTAAGAATATGTTGACTGTATGAAAAAAAAAATATATATATATATATATATATAATTTTTATTTTTTATTTTTTTTAACCTTTTGGGGGGGGGGGGGGGGGGGGGGGGGGGGGCTCGCGTTTAAATCTCGCACAGGGCCTCGCATTTCTCCCAGGCGGCCCTGAATGTAGTGTAGTATAGTGTGTGCAGTGTAGTAGAATGTCTGGTGCTCACTGCTCAGTCACTCACTCACAGACCTCAACCTTAAAACGCCACATTTATCCACATCTACAATCTGCATTATTGAGGAACAACGCTACATGCTGCACTAGTAAGTAAACCCAAGCAGTTTTGGTTTGATATTCATCCTGCATTAGAATACACCCCCCCCCCCCTGCATTATTGATTTGATTATCAAATCAACTACAGATCTGAAAGAGTGGCTAGCAGAAATTCAATTGAGCTGATAAATCCAGGCAAAATGCAATCTACTCATGTACTGTAGTATATCTATCCAATGTAGGCAGTTGGAAAAGTACATTATTGATCAGTTGGAAAAGTACATTATTGATAAAGAATCTTGTGAGATCCTGATCATGAAGACATAATCAAAATGTTTCTGCCATGCTTAATCAATCCAGATCCAATATCACAAGTTCCACCCTCTCTTAACTTGAGCGAGGAAATCAGCACTTGTGATTGTAGCGTCAAGAAAAGAAGGTGGAGCTTAAGATAAGTTAATTCAGTTCAGGTTCATTCAGTTTATACTTACTGTAAATTCTCAAATAATGACTGGGGCCTTTATTTACCTCAACTGAAGGGAGAACCAGGCCTTTATTATATTTATATTTTTTACATTGTCTTAATACCGTAAAGTTTAGTTTATCATTTCTATACCTACTACAGTCTATACAATAGCCTACTGTATTTAGAGAATAACAAGACTAACACGTGTTGCCCCTAACACGAGAAGCACTGGTTATAGACTACTGTAACTAACTGTAACTAACTGTAACTAACCCAAACTAACTAACCCGGCTATTAATTGAGACCGGGCCACTATTTGACACTTGGCTTTTATTTGAGAATTTATGGTATCTCAATGACTACTCTGAAACCTAACAGAAGGCAGCTAATGCCAAGCATTTTTGGTTAATAGCATGTACTGTAACCCAGTGTGCCACTAATAGCAAGCTAGCACTAGTTTTGGCAAAAAGACAAACTTGGTGGGTGAGGCAGAGCGAACAAGGCAAAGACCACAGCACACCTGTAAGCTTTAGCCAATGATACGAGTCTGGCGGAGCCGAGCGAGCAGCAGCCTTACTTCCTTCCTCTCAGACGCACCTGATCAGAATCTTCCAGAACTGCCTTGCCCTGCAACCACAGGCAGAGGTGAACCAAAATGGCCGACACTTTTACACAAACATAAAAAAAATACCCAAAATGACTGACTCACATGTAACTCTTGGACACAGACACAAAACAGACCCAAAAATGACTCACGCGTACAGTAAGACTGGTTGGCTGACTCACTCTTAAGTGTATGTAGTGACACACAAATTTAGTGTAGTGACACAAACAAACAAGACATCTAAAATGGCTGACTCACTCTTAAAACTTGCACAGAAAAACATGCCAATCAGAGATCAACAATGACCTTTTCTACTCATAATACTACTCACACACATATACCTATGTATTATGTGTATGTATGTATGTGGCCTAATTGCTAGCCCCTTTTACACAGCCTGTTTAAGGTGGGATCTGCCTCGCCGTTCTGTATAACAGGTACGAACATGGAATGGGGGGGCATTGTTGTTGTTCCGGCATTAGGCTAAGCCAGCAGCTCAGGTGGCAAGGCGTCTGTGTAAATGGGACTGCCGCCATGGCGGAACAGGGGGATAGGGCCTTAACACTTTAAGGACCAGCCACGTATATATACGTGTTTCGGTGCCATGCGTTGTGGACCAGAGGCATGTATATAGCCGTGGCAAGTTGTTATTGTTTTATTCCATATTAATAACCGGATCAAGATCCCAGATCGACTCTGCAGATCTACCCACCTCTGTGGAATCGGCAACATGCAATACCGGCCAGATCCTCTTAGGGGCGCCATCGCTCCACTGCAGTATCATTGTGGGCGAATGGAATTTTCTTTTTTTACCCTCCAACGGAGTATCATATTACTCTGATCACAAACCAACAGCATGCACCATGTATCACGTTTCGAAGCAGAGATTTCACCATGGAATAAGGGGATTTATCATCAACCAATGGACATATCGATCTACCAGATGCCGATTGATAACGGGGAAATGCTGCCGGGTATCACACGGGCTGACGGTAAGACATTTATCACCTAATTTATAGCCGGATCGGAGCTTGCTGTGCAACGCAAGCAATCGATCTGTGAATGTGGCTACTTACACGGACACTGTATTGGTAATCAATAATACTAATCGATGTCCCCCGCCGCCCCCCTTTCATCCATAGATGCTCTGGGATAGTCCGGATCATAAGCAGTTTATGTTATTTCATTAGCATATATACAACGGTAAATGCCGTTGAATATAATGTTAGTAGCCTTTAGCCCCATAACTAGCTTTCCAGAAAATAGATGATACAAAATCTGCGATAAAGCTTATATTCACGGCGCTATAAAATGACAACCTACCGATGGATTTTTTTTTCTTTAAGCCATTCTGAAGGGACGGTTTATGAACTCAATTGACAATGAGAATGGACAGATAGCAACACTATAAAGTATAGATATAGCTGTTAGAAAACCCACATGTTTGTTTACATTCCCCGGTCCTCTAGCCACTAATTAGACTAAGCCCATCGGTCATCAAAGTGTTAATGTAGCTTGTAGGTAATATCATAATCACTATTTTCACAAGTGGAGCGCTGCCCTATCCCACTATCTACACACCACCAACCGCATTAATATTACGCCATCCAGCTATCAGTTGTTGCATGAAAGGTGGGATAGGATCAAAGGCTGACCATATGATATAATAATAATAATAATAATAATAATAATAATAATAATAATAATAATAATAATAATAATAATAATAATAATAATAATAATAATAATAATGAACTTTTACCTAAAAAGTAGCCACTGACCAGTAAACTCAGACACCAACCTTGAGACAAAAAGGCATCATCTACTGCAGGATAAATACATTTTTGGGACATGAAAATGTAGGCTACGTGACGTAACATTTAATGTTTATGGAGCCTACAGACATATCCAAGGTCAGGGGCATCAGGACTGGATGCAAATCTTTGGAGATCAAAATCATACACGGGCCGTATTATGCCGGCTTTGTTTGATTCATTGTAAAAAAAGAAAAAAAAGAGGCAAAGCTGACATAACAAGAGGGTCTTCTTTATCGCTGTTTAAAAGGGGCTGCTGACTCACTCGTGCTCTTACAAACAGAACAACACTTGCTGGCCCCGAGACAAACTTTAATTGAAATTCAATTAAACCTAATTCAATGAAACCTTGATTTAACCAGATAGGAACACAATCTTATTTAGAAGGACCGCCTGGCAATGGCTTCCACGGGTGACACACACACAGACACGCACACACACACACACACACACACACACACACACACACACACACACACACACACACACACACACACACACACACACACACACACACACACACACACACACACACACACACACACACACACACACACACACACACACACACACACACACACACACACACACACACACACACACACACACACACACACACACACACACACGAGAGCAACTGGGACTGGTATTTCATTCAGTGCAACAATGACACCTAGTGGTCCCAATGATTATAGTTTGCATTAATAACTTTGGAATGCACCAATTTGGTCATCAAACAATGAATAATATATGTAATGTGGAATATGCATAATATTTCCTAACACATTATGTTCAAATTACAATATATATATATATATATATGTATATATCTCAATACATACATCTCAGCCTAGCATACATGTCTTTCCAATAAAGCAGAAATGCCCTAAAGGTACAATATTCTTCGAAAAAAGAAATGGTACTTCCATGGACTGAGATGAAATGTTTAGCTGTTCGAACCAATCCATCTCAGGTGACAAATGTGTCTGAACTGTAGAACTGGCACACGCTGGGGCGCCCAAGTGGCGAACCATGTAACACGCTGCGTCGCGGCACGGCCGACCCGGGTTCGATTCCCGGACCCGGCGTCATTTGCCGAATGTCTTCCCCCCCACTCTGTCTCCCGTTCTTCCTCTCTCTCTCTCTCTCTCTCTACTGGACTGCCCTGTAGTAAAAAGCGATAAACGCAAAAAAAAAAATCTTTAAAAAAAAATAAAGAACTGGCACACGTTAAAAAAAGGGATTAACCATTATAATTAGGGATGTTCGATATTGGCTTTTTTACCGATATCCGATATACCGATATTGTCCAACTCTTAATTTCCGATACCGATATCAACCGATACCGATATATGCGGGGTTACCCCCCCCCCCCCCCCCTCCTTGAATAATTTCAGGTAATTAACATTACATATCTTGTTGTGGAATTAACACAACATTATGCATACTTTTCACAATAAATAAAATAAGAATTTGTTCTTACTTGCTTGCCTGGGTAAAGGTTAAATAAATGTAAAAAAAAAATACTTATTATAATTTTTTTAAACCGATACGATCATTTCCGATATTACATTTTAATGCCCAATATCGGACATCCCTAATTATAATGCCTCAAATAATGAAACCATCAAAGGGATTAACCATGTACACTCTATATAATGCCTCAAATAATGAAACCATCAAAGGGATTAACCATGTACACTCTTTATAATGCCTCAAATAATGAAACCATCAAAGGGATTAACCATGTACACTCTTTATAATGCCTCAAATAATGAAACCATCAAAGGAAAAACATCTCTGTAGATCACAGAACCTCCCTGTCTGTCCACATCCCTTTATCAAATAGACATATCAACAAGGGTGGGGTGGTTTATTACTGCCTGCTTTTTCTCTGAACAACCCCCCCCCCCCCTGCCGATCTCATTTAGAGGGGGATATTCAGCGTACGCTATAATCATGGAACTCTAAAGTCTATAAAGCCAGCCGCACGCTTCTATCATCATGGAACTCTAAAGTCTATAAAGCCAGCCGCACGCTTCTATCATCATGGAACTCTAAAGTCTATAAAGCCAGCCGCACGCTTCTATCATCATGGAACTCTAAAGTCTATAGAGCCAGCCGCACGCTTCTATCATCATGGAACTCTAAAGTCTATAGAGCCAGCCGCACGCTTCTATCATCATGGAACTCTAATGTCTATAAAGCCAGCCGCACGCTTCTATCATCATGGAACTCTAAAGTCTATAAAGCCAGCCGCACGCTTCTATCATCATGGAACTCTAAAGTCTATAGAGCCAGCCGCACGCTTCTATCATCATGGAACTCTAAAGTCTATAGAGCCAGCCGCACGCTTCTATCATCATGGAACTCTAAAGTCTATAAGGCCAGCCGCACGCTTCTATCATCATGGAACTCTAAAGTCTATAAAGCCAGCCGCACGCTTCTATCATCATGGAACTCTAAAGTCTATAGAGCCAGCCGCACGCTTCTATCATCATGGAACTCTAAAGTCTATAGAGCCAGCCGCACGCTTCTATCATCATGGAACTCTAAAGTCTATAAAGCCAGCCGCACGCTTCTATAATCATGGAACTCTAAAGTCTATAAGGCCAGCCTCATATTCTCAAGTTGATTGAGGACTTTGGAGATTTATCGGGATTTAGGATAAATTGGCCGAAGTCGGCCTTCCTCCCACTTAACGCCCCTGCAAAAAGAAATATAACCCTCCCAGAAGAGATACCGATGGTAAAACACTTTAGATGTTTGGGAGTTGAAATATTCCCTACCATAAGCCAAACGGTGAAGCACAATTACATAAAAATCCAAAACAAAATCAAATACGACCTTGTCAGGTGGTCAAAACTTAAAAACTCAGTACAAGCACGAATATCAATAATTAAGATGGACGTCCTACCTAGAATCAACTTCTTCAGCTCAATGCTACCGTTACCCCCTCCAAAGGGTTACTGGAAAGAATTACACTCCTCCACATACAAATTTATTTGGAATAACAAACCACCACGTATAAAAAGATCCACCGCACAGAGAAACAAAGCAGACGGTGGTATGGCATTTCCAGATTTCCACCACTATTTTAAGGCATACACTTTAAGACCACTGACAACATGGTTTGATCCCCAAGCATCAGTATCCTGGAGAAATTTAGAAGAAAATATAGTAGCTCCACATAGGCTGAAGGACATAGTGTACACCAAATTATCAATTAAGCAATGCGAACGGAAATTTGGCCCCATAATCACTCATGCAATCCGGATATGGCGTGAAACACAAAAAAAAGACTCTATCCCACATACATGGCATAATCATACTCCCTTATTCAATAACAATGCACTCTTGATTGGAAAACAACCTATACGATTCCCTAGATGGGAAAAGCAAGGCATACACACATTAGGAGACGTTTTCAACAAACAGGGTTTTTGTAGTTTTGATGAGATATGCAAAAAATTTAATCTCACCAAGTCCTCATATTATTTTTACGCACAGTTATTGGCATGTTTGAAGGCTCACGGTGTTCCATTAAGGATACCAATTGTACACCACAGATACCACAAATTCTTCTATGAAAGAGAGACATCGAGAGGTTTTGTTTCAGATTTTTATCATCAATTACTAACGGCCTCGTATGAAACCCTACATCTAGACTCAGTCTGGAGGAGGGATATACCAGACCTGGAGATAGACTTTGACTGGCAAGAAGCCTGGGCAAATGTACGCCTTGCATCAAGGAACCCGGACCATCAACAAATCAATCTTAACTATATTCACAGGACATACTTAACTCCTATAAGACTGAACAAAATGGGTCTTAAACAAGACTCCAAATGCTCCTTATGTACAAATGGGGATGAAGGGACATTTATGCACATGTACTGGGACTGCCCACCAGTTAAGATATTTTGGAAAGAAGTGACCCAGCAATTGTCAAATCTCTTAACTCTGGATATACCTGTACACCCCTCTGTATTACTGCTGAATGATGTCTTTGAGCATGCAGTACCTCCACAGCTAAAGAGATTGGTTTTATCCGGTATCACAGTGGCTAAAAAGCTGATAGCATCACGATGGTTTCAACCGGAAAAAATGTGCCGTAAGGTCTGGATTCTTACATATCTCGATGTGATTTATCAAGAAATATCAACAGCTAGAATTTTGGGTCTCAATGAATCCAAAATGGCAATGTGGTTAGAAGTGGTGGAGAGAATAAAAGCCAGCATATAATGGTAGTGTCTGGTTAGGAACAAATTATAATGGTTGGATTATCCAATGGGGGGTCCGGGAGAGGGGGGTACGAGCTGGAGCATATGTGTATTTGTATATCCTATTGTGTGTTGTCATGTTTGTTTATGTGTTTGTTTAAAAAATAATAAAAAAATAAAATACAAAAAAAAAGGCCAGCCGCACGCTTCTATCATCATGGAACTCTAAAGTCTATAAAGCCAGCCGCACGCTTCTATCATCATGGAACTCTAAAGTCTATAAAGCCAGCCGCACGCTTCTATCATCATGGAACTCTAAAGTCTATAGAGCCAGCCGCACGCTTCTATCATCATGGAACTCTAAAGTCTATAGAGCCAGCCGCACGCTTCTATCATCATGGAACTCTAAAGTCTATAAGGCCAGCCGCACGCTTCTATCATCATGTAACTCTAAAGTCTATAAGGCCAGCCGCACGCTTCTATCATCATGGAACTCTAAAGTCTATAAGGCCAGCCGCACGCTTCTATCATCATGGAACTCTAAAGTCTATAAAGCCAGCCGCACGCTTCTATCATCATGGAACTCTAAAGTCTATAAGGCCAGCCGCACGCTTCTATCATCATGTAACTCTAAAGTCTATAAGGCCAGCCGCACGCTTCTATCATCGTGGAACTCTAAAGTCTATAAAGCCAGCCGCACGCTTCTAACATCATGGAACTCTAAAGTCTATAAAGCCAGCCGCACACTTCTATCATCATGGAACTCTAAAGTCTATAAAGCCAGCCGCACGCTTCTATCATCATGGAACTCTAAAGTCTATAAAGCCAGCCGCACGCTTCTATCATCATGGAACTCTAAAGTCTATAGAGCCAGCCGCACGCTTCTATCATCATGGAACTCTAAAGTCTATAGAGCCAGCCGCACGCTTCTATCATCATGGAACTCTAAAGTCTATAGAGCCAGCCGCACGCTTCTATCATCATGGAACTCTAAAGTCTATAGAGCCAGCCGCACGCTTCTATCATTGTTACAAAGGGTCAGATTAAACCGAATATATATATTTATTACTTGAGATATATTGTATAATATTTGTATATCGTCTGATATCCCTTGTATATTCTTTGTATATATACACGGAATATCCCTTTACCTAGGTACAGGCCAGACCATAATATTCGTTCTCCTATTGGACAGTGACCCCTAGGCGCCAACGGCCATACCCCCAATGGCAAGTTCAAAGCTACCGCTAAGACATGTCTCAACATGTCCAGGTTTGCGCAGTAATACGAGACAGAACTGAGGTTGGCACTAGTTTATTCACCTTACGTATAAATACGTCGCAGGTGGATACAGAAGCACTTAGTAACTTAGCCTAAAAGTGAGTTGACTAAACGTTGAAGCCTTCACCACGATACAACGTGCCGTGAAGTGGGCCCCTTTTGCCCCTAAATAGAGCCTTGAGAACCGCGTGCGAATTGATAGCTAAAGTGTCAGAGTTTAACGCTGTATCGTCGAGTTCGACTTATTCTATTGTAAAGTAATAGTCTATTATTTATAGTGTATCGTGCGGCTACCGTTCTACAGTGACCAGCATTACCACCGGTTCGTCGTACCGAGCTAGTGCACTTATCCAGGCTGGGCGGCCTAAACTCGTGCCGCCATCCGAGGAGTCCTAGACGAGAACCGTTGGATATGTACACCGGAGAACCTACACCGACGAATGCAGAGCCTTTTCCGGCTGGATTATATTGCTTTGGTACTGTGGCTGCTGGAGCAGAGAACCGTCTACCCCACTGCTGTGTGGGATCTACCCTGTGAGGAGCACCGTCGAGCCCGCCTCTAGGACCCACAGAGGCTGGCTAGCTTCATCCATGCTGTCTTGCATACCGGAGTATAGCTGTTGCTTTGTCTACGGACCAAAGGATTATTGCACTGTCTCCTGTATCTGGAGTCTCTTTATTCCTCGTTGATCCAGACTTTGCTCCCGACCATTCCTCTCCCCTGCTGGCTTACAACCGGAGGGAACCCCCTTAGTATCTCCAGCTGACTACGAGTGTGCCTTATGTAATTCTTATGCTACAGGTGGTGTCAATTATACCCATCTTAATATGCTCATGGACTTACGCTCTTGACCTACTTAAGTGTTCTTCGCCATATAAGCGCAATTCATAATTCTCAATATTGTAACCTATTGTTGCTGCTCTAATAATAAATACTTCTAAATATAACTTTCTTTGTTAAGCCATATTCTTGTGTGGGTGTTCACCAGATATACCGTGTACTGTATGGCCAGTAATTAAAGTACATAACTAAGTAGTGGTTTAATGATACCATACTCTCAATACAGTCAGGGAATTGTACCCCTCAGTTACAATTGGTCCTTCGAGCCGGATGAATATCAGTGTAATATCTAAATATAATATTGATATTAACCATGGCCAGCGGTGAACACTCCACAAACGGCTCTCCTAAGCTAGAACGCCCGCAGCGCAGACGTCAGCCACCTCCTTACCTAGAGGACTACGCTGCCAGTCTAATACCTAGCTTTATACAGACGTTAAATGTGGAAAAAGCGGATAGTAAAAGCATGTCAAACCCTAGCGACCAGGCGACCTTGCCAGTAGAGACCCTAGTGGGTTCTAACGTAACTGACCAAGCTCACGGGGGGGACCAGGAGGGATATGACATGACTATACCCCCCGACAACGTCAACGGGACGGTCCCCGGAGAGCTCCAGAATAAAGAAAGCGCTCCAGGGACGGAACCCGACCCACTACCAGAAGAGAAGCGCGCCCAGGAGATAGACCTCCTCGGAGCGCGCCAGGAGAACGGATCTCCAACGAGCACTGTCAGAAGCCGATCACCTCCATCAGTGTCTTCCCCCAGCGAGGCGGACAAGATGCTGGCGCAGGCATTCATCGCCACCCTGGCAGCCTCCACTGAACGCGATCGACTCCAAGCACAGACGCTTAGCGAGCGCGAACATTCTTCCATGGAACAAGAGCGCCTCCGGGCGCAACAGCTAAGTGAGCGCGAACACTCTACCATGGAAAGAGAACGCCTGCAGGCTCAACAACTGAGTGAGCGCGAACAATCTGCAGACCAAAGAGAGCGTCTTCACGCGCAACTCCAAGCGCAAGCCCTTAGTGAACGCGAACACTCCGCAACCCAGCGAGAGCGCTTCCAGGCGCAGCAAAGGAGTGATGACGACCGCATACGCCTGGAGACCAGACGCCTCCAGACGGAAGAGAATATTGAAAGAGACCGCGCCGATGCCCAGCGCGCCGCCGCCGATGCACAGCGCGACGCAGCCCAAGCCCAGCGCGAAGCAGAGCGCGACCTCGCTCACATCAAGCGCGAAGCAGAGCGCGACCGGCTACAAGCGCAGATAATGGAGCAATTGATTGCCAGGGCGACACCCCCTCTCTCCGCACGGAGCTCCAGGGCATCATCAAGACAAAGGTCTAGGGCACCTTCCCCTACCCGACCAAGCGACCCGGAGCCCGGCCAACAGAAAGAGCCTATCCACGTCTCCGAACCCCCTCCCCGACCGGTCCATGCGAGACCCAGCAACCGGGAAGAACCGGCCTATGCCGCCGAGAGACTGAATAGACGACTTCAAGATCTAGAAGACCTAGCAGAGGAAGAGGAAGAGGAGGAAGGTCAAGCCCACCAGCAGCATCGTACTCCACAGGACCAGGAGGTCCAGTACAGCCCAGACTTTACCCCCGAGGCCCTGCGCTACAGACCCCCGACTCAACTCAGGGGTGAGTTTGACGCACAGCCAGCCCCGAGGAACAGCACCTGGGTACCCGGGCTTTGGTACCCACCAAGTACCAGCCCACGACGACACGTACGGGGAGACTCGCCCAGGAGGCCTCTCCCCCAACGCTCACCGATGTGCCAGCCATCCATGGCATCGTACCTTGGCACACCGACGTTCCCGGATTTTACGCACGAGGACAGAGCGCAGTACACGGAATTACGGATGTGCTTAGAGACTATGATGTCCGACGTCCCTGATGAGTCGTACAAATATGCTATCCTCCTCAAGCACCTGAAGGTGCCCAGAGCGCATAATATAGCGCTGGCATATTCCAACTCAAGTACCCCATACACCGCGGCTCTAGTAGCCCTCGACCAGCGTTATGGACGCATATGGGACTACGTGATACAAGAGATAAGGAATATTGACCGTCTCCCCCCAGCCACAGACAATCGCTCATTGGATGACCTCTCTATCAAGGTACAATCCCTGGTAGGGATGCTGGGGTCCCAAAAGGAAAAGGGTAGAAACGAACTGTACGCTAACTCTAATGTAGAAAGGATATTAGAGAAGCTCCCTGCAGCCCGACAAGAGCGCTTCAGGCGGCAAAGAGACCACCGTGATCCCGACGGTCCCGAGCCATCCCTCCTAGACCTGGCCGACTTCCTCGCGAGAGAAGTCAGCAGCCTACGACTGGATACGTTCGTGCGGAGTGGACCAAGCCCCAGAGATGGACCTCGGAGATCCAACGATAACCGCAGGCTGGTGACCGTCATGCACCAAGCCGAATCAGTACCGCGGAACAAGAACCACAACACCCCCTCGACGAAAGAGAAGTGGAAGATTGTATGCCAGTACTGCGAGAAAGAACATTGGCTGTCACAATGTGACACTTTCAAGAAGATGACCGCCGACGAGGTGAGTCAATGGATAAAGTCCAACCGCCGCTGTTACCGCTGTGCGCGCAGCCATATGGCAGCCGAGTGCCGCTTGAAGAAGAGGTGCAGCAGGTGTGACGGCGCCCACTTGGACGTCTTGCATGACAGCAACAGGAAGAAACTCGCACCCCCAAGCAGCACCAGAGTAAACGTCATGTATATCGACCCCGCCAGCAGCGGGAGCTCCCGAGTGCTCTTGAAAGTGGTCCGAGTGACATTAAGCTACGAGGACAAGGTCATGGACACTTACGCCGTCCTTGACGACGGGTCAGAAAAGACTCTCCTCCTCGCATCCGCTGCAGCCCAGCTGGGTCTGCGGGGGAGCGAAGAAATGATGACAATTCGTACTATAAGAAGAGACCTGAAGACAATAAAGGGTGAGAACGTCTCCTTCACTATCGCAGCAAGCGAGCAGCCAGAGAGGCGGTATAGGATCACTAACGCTTTCACCAGCCAAGACATAGGCCTGTCGCGGTACACCTACCCCATCTCCAAGCTGATGGAAAAATACGTGCACCTGCGTCAACTACCTATACCGCTCATCGACGGCGCCACCCCGACCCTGCTCATAGGATCCGACCACGCACACCTCATCGTCCCAACGGACCGGGTCCACATTGGGCCCAGAGGCTGTCCAGCAGCAGTCGAGACCCGCCTAGGATGGACACTACAAGGCCCCCTCTCCAGGTCTCCCAACCGACCAGCAGCCACTCGCTGCCTCCACTCCAGAGTGACAGAAGAAGACACCACCCTCTTACAGCACGTCGAGAGGCTATGGACACTAGAGACAATGCCCTTTAAGAACGAAAAGAAACACATTCGTTCCAAGGAAGACATTTATGCCATAGCCCTCCTCGAGCGGAGGACAAAGAGAATCGAGGTCAATGGAGTGATGAGATACGCAACTCCACTCTTGAGGCGAGAGGGTATGCCCACCTTCCACGCCTCAAAAGAAGCGACGGAGCGATATCTACTGAACACCGAGCGGCGCCTAGCCAGAGACCCCGCTCAAGCCACTGTGTACCGCGCTGAGATTGACAAGCTAATCACAGCGGGACACATAAAGAAAATTGACATTCAAGAGGCCGATCAGACGACCGAATCATGGTACGTGCCCCACCACAAGGTCCACCATAACGGCAAGGATCGTATTGTGTTTAACTGCAGCTACCAGATCGGATTACAAAATCTGAATAAAGAACTCTTGCCCGGCCCAACACTCGGCCCCTCTCTACTAGGCGTGTTGCTGCGTTTCCGCCAGAACAAGGTGGCCATCAGCGGCGACATCAAAGGGATGTTCCTGCAGGTGCGACTAGTGGAAGAGGACAAGCCCCTGCTGCGGTTCTTATGGAGAGAGAGGATCGGGGATGAGCAACCATCCATCTATCAATGGGAAGTCCTCCCTTTCGGAACCACATGCAGCCCATGCTGTGCTACGTTCGCACTGCAAAAACATGTCGCAGAGGACCCAGCAGCTGACGAGGAGGTCCGACAAAGTGTAGAGAAGAGTTTCTACGTGGACAACTGTCTGCAAAGCGCCTCGACGCCAGAAGAGGCCGAGGCCCTCCTACTCAAGCTCCGCGCCTCCCTGATCAAAGGCGGCTTTGATCTCCGGCAGTGGGCCAGCAGCGACCCTCAAGTACTGCGCAGCCTCTCCCCAGAGGACAAGGCAGCAAGCAGTGAGACCTGGATGGCGACCATCCCAGGTGAAGCCCAAGAAATGATATTAGGACTAGTCTGGCGCTTCAAAACAGACTCGCTCCATTATAGACACACACCCCTGACCAAGGAGCAGGGAAGGTCGATTTCACTACCGACCACCAGACGGAGTGTATACAGAACACTCGCCAGACAATATGACCCGTTGGGATGTATTCTACCTTACACCACCAGGGCAAAAATGATTGTGCGAGAGCTGTGGGACAAGGACCAGGGCTGGGACGACCCCATACCTGACCACCTTGCTTCCACATGGAGAGAGTGGGAAACAGAACTCAACTCGCTCCCAGGTGTCAACATACGCCGCAGCTACTTCCCACCCACGGTGCGGATGGAGACGTGTCAGATGGACCTGCACGTCTTCAGCGACGCCTCCGAAGTAGCCTACGGTTCGGTGGCCTACTTGCGGGCCCGAGAGGAGGGAGGAGAAATACATACCGCCTTCATCCTGGCTCGTTCAAGGATAGCCCCCCGCAAGCAACAATCGATCCCGCGTCTAGAGCTCTGCGCAGCCCTAGTAGGAGCGCAACTCGCCACGTTAATCCAACGTGAACTCACCATCCCGGTGCAAAGAACAATCCTGTGGTCAGACTCCATGACCGTACTCACATGGATCCAGTCCGATTCGTGTAGATACAAGGTCTTCGTGGGAGTCAGAATCACAGAGATCCAAGAGTTAACAGAATCAGCATGCTGGAGGTACGTGGACACAAAACAGAACCCAGCAGACGTCATCACACGGGGAATGTCCCTGGATGACCTCACTCGTCACAATATCTACAGTGACGGTCCCGAGTTCCTCAAGCTCCCGGAAGAAGAGTGGCCTAACCCCACCCCACGGGAGGCTAGTCAAGAGGAGGCAGAGATGAAGAAATCTATGTTCTGTGGGTTGACACACACACCAGTCCCCACAGACCCCAACATAGACGACTGCCCCACCCTTGAGAGTGCACAGTTAAAGACATTCCTGTGGCACCACCCTGAGGTTCCCTCCACTACTGACATTAATGCAGCTAATTATGAAGAAGCAGAACTCCTTCTGCTACAGCGAGCCCAAAGAGACTCGTTCCCCGACGAGCTAGACTGTCTGCAGGGATCAAAGCCAGTCCCGTCAGACAGCAGACTGCTCCACTTGGCCCCTGAGCGCGACGCCCATGATCTCATCAGAGTGGGTGGTCGTCTGAGAAGGGCCCCGGACTTAACGGATGACGTCAAGTTCCCTATAGTTCTCAACAGCCGACACAAGGTCACAGAGCTCATCATAAAGAAATACGACAAGGACGTGCACCACGCTGGGGCAGAGAGAGTCTTCGCTGAGATCAGACGTCGCTATTGGATACTGCAAGGAAGAGAAGCAGTACGACGATTCCAGCGGACCTGTCTAGACTGTCGCAAGTGGCGAGCACAGCCCAGTATACCCAGGATGGCTGACCTACCCCCCTGTCGCCTCCGACTCGGCGACAAGCCCTTTCACTCCACCGGTATGGACTGCTTCGGCCCGCTGTATGTGAAGAAAGGAAGAGGGACGGAGAAGAGGTGGGGTATTGTATTCAAATGCATGACCACCCGAGCGATACACATAGAACTCCTTCCAACCATGAGTACGGACTCATTCCTTATGGCCTTCCGGAGATTCACAGCGCGGAAAGGAAAACCGTCTATATTATTGTCTGATCACGGGACAAACTTCAAAGGCGGAGAAAGAGAGCTGAGAGAGAGCTTCCAAGCTATGGGCCCAGAACTTAAGACCCACCTTGCTCCCTCTCAGATTGATTTCCAGTTTAACCCCCCGAACGCCCCTCACTTCGGGGGAACCTGGGAACGAGAAGTACGTTCAATAAAGACAGCCCTGTACGCCGTGCTTGGGGCCCAGACCGTGGCGGAAGAAGTCCTCACGACAGTCCTCACAGAGATCGAGGGAGTATTGAACTCAAAGCCCCTCGGTTACGTCTCCAGTGATGTAGCAGATGTCGACCCAGTCACCCCCAACACTCTCTTGATGGGGCGGCTGGACCCCGCGCTCCCACAGACAGTGTACAGACCTGAGGAAGCGAACGGCCGAAGAATGTGGAGGTACAGTCAAGTATTGGCTGACAAGTTTTGGAACAGTTTCCTCCTCCACTATCTACCGTCTCTACAGACCCGCCAGAAATGGGTAAAAGAAAGAGACAATTTGACGGAGGGCACAGTTGTCATGATTATAGACCAGTCACTACCCCGAGCTATGTGGCCGGCCGGCCGCGTAAGCAAAGTGATCACTGGTGCCGACGGAAAGGTCAGAGCGGCAGAAGTGCTCGTCCAGGGACGGACATACACCCGACCCGTGGCGAGGCTGATAGAGTTGCCAAGGCTACCTGACTCCCTTGCTGACGACCATGACCCACTGACTTTGTGAATTGCCCTACTCCTCACAACGGACATTGAGTAGTGGACAAGACGGTTAATCTGTCTCTGCTTATCTAATTAGGTGCGGACTAATTAGGAGGCGGCTGTTACAAAGGGTCAGATTAAACCGAATATATATATTTATTACTTGAGATATATTGTATAATATTTGTATATCGTCTGATATCCCTTGTATATTCTTTGTATATATACACGGAATATCCCTTTACCTAGGTACAGGCCAGACCATAATATTCGTTCTCCTATTGGACAGCGACCCCTAGGCGCCAACGGCCATACCCCCAATGGCAAGTTCAAAGCTACCGCGAAGACATGTCTCAACATGTCCAGGTTTGCGCAGTAATACGAGACAGAACTGAGGTTGGCACTAGTTTATTCACCTTACGTATAAATACGTCGCAGGTGGATACAGAAGCACTTAGTAACTTAGCCTAAAAGTGAGTTGACTAAACGTTGAAGCCTTCACCACGATACAACGTGCCGTGAAGTGGGCCCCTTTTGCCCCTAAATAGAGCCTTGAGAACCGCGTGCGAATTGATAGCTAAAGTGTCAGAGTTTAACGCTGTATCGTCGAGTTCGACTTATTCTATTGTAAAGTAATAGTCTATTATTTATAGTGTATCGTGCGGCTACCGTTCTACAGTGACCAGCATTACCACCGGTTCGTCGTACCGAGCTAGTGCACTTATCCAGGCTGGGCGGCCTAAACTCGTGCCGCCATCCGAGGAGTCCTAGACGAGAACCGTTGGATATGTACACCGGAGAACCTACACCGACGAATGCAGAGCCTTTTCCGGCTGGATTATATTGCTTTGGTACTGTGGCTGCTGGAGCAGAGAACCGTCTACCCCACTGCTGTGTGGGATCTACCCTGTGAGGAGCACCGTCGAGCCCGCCTCTAGGACCCACAGAGGCTGGCTAGCTTCATCCATGCTGTCTTGCATACCGGAGTATAGCTGTTGCTTTGTCTACGGACCAAAGGATTATTGCACTGTCTCCTGTATCTGGAGTCTCTTTATTCCTCGTTGATCCAGACTTTGCTCCCGACCATTCCTCTCCCCTGCTGGCTTACAACCGGAGGGAACCCCCTTAGTATCTCCAGCTGACTACGAGTGTGCCTTATGTAATTCTTATGCTACAGGTGGTGTCAATTATACCCATCTTAATATGCTCATGGACTTACGCTCTTGACCTACTTAAGTGTTCTTCGCCATATAAGCGCAATTCATAATTCTCAATATTGTAACCTATTGTTGCTGCTCTAATAATAAATACTTCTAAATATAACTTTCTTTGTTAAGCCGTATTCTTGTGTGGGTGTTCACCAGATATACCGTGTACTGTATGGCCAGTAATTAAAGTACATAACTAAGTAGTGGTTTAATGATACCATACTCTCAATACAGTCAGGGAATTGTACCCCTCAGTTACAATCATCATGGAACTCTAAAGTCTATAAAGCCAGCCGCACGCTTCTATCATCATGGAACTCTAAAGTCTATAAAGCCAGCCGCACGCTTCTATCATCATGGAACTCTAAAGTCTATAGAGCCAGCCGCACGCTTCTATCATCATGGAACTCTAAAGTCTATAGAGCCAGCCGCACGCTTCTATCATCATGGAACTCTAAAGTCTATAAAGCCAGCCGCACGCTTCTATCATCATGGAACTCTAAAGTCTATAAAGCCAGCCGCACGCTTCTATCAAGGGCAAGGTCTCTTCAGCTCTCTTCTGTAAGGAGAGAGCGAGAGTGCCTCACACACCACAAGGGTTATTAACCCTTTCACTGCCACACGACAGAAGGTTAACCCTTTACTATCACACAACCGACGGCGATGCTCCATCATTAGCATCATTAGCTCCGCGGATGCTAATGATGGAGCATCGCCGTCGGTTGTGTGATAGTAAAGGGCTAACCTTCTGTATTGTCACAGTGAAAGGGTTAACCGGCTGTCGTGTGGCAGTGAAAGGGTTAAAAGGATGAGACCACGGAACTGTAGTTTTCAATTAGTAGTTCGGGAGCCATGGCCTGATTTGTGAACCTCGTTTTGTCGGTTGCAGTTGTTTTTTGTGCTGATTCTTGGAGCTCGGGGGGGACCTCTTCAAAATACAGCAGGACGCTCAGTGATATTCCTTGGGCATTTTCAGATATTAACCGCTTCGTGCCCACATGTTTTTGTCATGTAATACAATGCTGTACAGATTGGAGAGACGATGTTAGCAGATTGTGAAAAGACTATGTAAAGAAATGTAATGTACTTATGTATCAAAGCCGATCAAAGCAAAACAGGCGTCGGGTGGACATTTCATCAAAGCATGTACTTTAACCCTTTCACTAACCATACTACCAAATGGTTAACCCTTTCACTGTGACAATACATAAGGTTAACCCTTCCACTACCACACTACCAATGGTTATATTTCGTATTGCTCATTCTACAGTTTTTGTGGTTTAGCTCTTTTATTCATTTAACCTTTTCATGGTCCACACCACAGTGGAGGGTGCTGTTTGCAATCACCACTGGTGCTCCATGTTAACGTCAGTCCTTTGTTTTTGATATATTGAAACAATGCCCCGCCCGGCCGACACCATGGGTCGGCCTGGCGAGTGGCTGGTGGGCTGTTAAGGCTTGTACCGCCACGGTATGGAATTGGCAACGATTAGAACTGTGTTCGAATTGGTGTTTTTTCTATTAAAGAAATGGTGTCTGGTGGAGGGGCCTTGAGGGCCGGCCGACGTCGACACATCGCGCAAGGTTGTTGACGTTATTAGCTTTGACCCAGCCGCAAGCTATAACCGCTCAGGGTTCCCCTCTCCGCAGGGGATTTTGGTCTTCTGCTGGAGCGCGGGCGGTATTGTCCTAGGCCCTACACCGCCTCACACCGCGCAGCCAGAAGAAGAGAGAGCACGGCCTCGTCAGCGGCGATGACGGGGCCCTCGACAGGCGGCCATGTTTCCCCCGCCAGTGGTGCCCTGGTTGGAGAATCGACAGGGTATCGCGAGGCCGACAGTCTTGGCGGCCGAGGGATCGGCCATTTTGGGTGATTTCGGTGTTGGTAAACCACTCCGTCGTCATTTTGCCGCGAGCAGCCCGCTCTCCGTTCAATCCTCTCTCTGGTATCCCCAGAAGCGGGGCTCTGAGCGTTCTCCTTTGGCTGCGGGCCGCGAACCTTCATTGAAGCGTATGCGGCCCCATTCTTCGCTTCTCATGGAGACAGGGGCTGACACCCAGTTGATGGCTGAGCCTGGGTCTGTCCGTGAGAATGTTGTGCTGTCAAGCGGCTCCCACACCTTGAACTGTGTTGGTTGAGCCTGGTGTTACGTCTGTCAACTTAAGTGTTGTCAGCAGGGGGGCTCGAAACCTTTTGAGGCACACAGTGCGGGCTTCCCCGGCCTCGCCTTCGCCAGGCCAGGTATCATGTTGGTGCTCCCACTCCTGGAATATTGGCAAGTGGTCGCAGCTCACATGGTTTGGGGTGGTAGTGATATCACTGCAGGGCTACGGTGTGTAGGAACCCATGGGGGCCTTACACCTTGCATGTCCGGCTGCAGAACAACTCCTTCAGCATGTTCTGGAGGGGTGTTCAGTGGGGGGGCTTTTTTGATCGGAAGCCCCCCGTATCAGACAGGCCCTTTTCTGTCGGGGTTCCCCCTTGGGTGCGATTGCCTCGTGGGTGGTGTCAGGGTCAGGTGTTCCGACACGGAACGCGCTCCTCGCACGATTCCAGGGTTGTCTTCGCACAGCGGGGGGGACCGGGCCAACTATCTACAGTTCCTGGCGGACCTGCGCCACGTGACGGCGGGTGCGTTGGGAGTGTCGTCACATATGACTACGGCAGTACCATATGTCGAGGTAGATGGAGAGAATGGTGAGGCGGGGACTTGTGTTTACACAACCCCACCCGTTTTCAGGTTTGGTACAGACCCTGTTGTCGGGGTCTCCAGCAGGGACAGCTCTGGTCGACGAGATCCAATCTCTGTGGACGAAGCAAGCCATCGTCGTGGCGTTCTCCTCCCGGTGTTCTCTGCCCGAGAAGTCGGGAGGGAGGGGTGTAAGACCCAGGCTGGACCTGTCCCATGGGAAGGTTCAGCATTTTTTGGATCGTCTCCTACCTGTTGAACACTGTCAGGTGGGGGTCTGGTTCTCCTCCATAGACCTGTAGGATGCGTATGCGCATCCCCGATCTTCCATCCTAGGGCTTACCTACGCTTCCTTTGCAGGGTTAGCGTATGAGTACCAGAGGCTGCCGTTCGGTTTTCTCTGGCTCCCCGCATCTTCACCAAGTGCGTGGAGGCCGCACTGGGGCCTCTGCGTCATCCGGGGTTACGGAGTGTTCTGCCCTGATGACGTTCTGGTCCTTCGCGGTCAAGGTGGATCGTCAGGTCTCGTACCAGGCAGGTCTCTACCAGCCTGGGGTTGCTGTAGACTGGATGTAGAGTATTCCTCTTCCCAGTCAACGGTTGGAGGGCTATGGGCATCCATCTCGGAGCGTGTTGTCAACACGCTCGGGAGGTTCCGTCCTAGGACGGTTACGGCGCTGTCTCACGTCGCGTTTTCACCGACGCCTCCCTCGCTGGTGATGCGTCGGGCCAACGCAGTAGGGGGCAGCTGGCAAACCATGCTGCCCGGTCTGCGCTACGTTCAATGTGTTGGTGTTGAAAGCGGTCCTTCTGGTCCACAAATGGTGTTGATCAGGACGGACGATACGACGTCAGTGTCGTGTATCGACAGACAGGGAGGAGTACGCTCCCCCTGTCTGCACCAGGCGGCGGGCGGCTGGCTATGGGCGTCCTCCATCTGCGCGGCCTAAGGGCTCCCCACATCCCCGGCAGGGAGAATGTGGGTGCAGGTGTACTGTCGCGGGGCGGCCCTCATCCTGACGGGTGAGGATTGCGTCTGGACATGGCCAGGCAGGTCTGGGACCGATGCCGTGCCGCCAGGGATTCTTCCCCATACATCTGTTAGGTCAGTTGTTGGGACGGGTACGTTGAGGGGCGCAGGTTCTTGATCCTGATGGTGTTACCATCTGGAATGCGCATGCTCCCTCCACTGTCGCGCTTACGCGGGCAGATGACGTATGTTCCAAGTGTGGTGTAAGGCGGGGGGCCAGGACTCAGTCTCCTGCCCCCTGGTTGCTGTCCTTAGTTACCTCCAGTCTCTCCTTGATAGACTGTCGGCTTCGACGGTGAGGGTATATGCAGCAGCTATATCCTCCTATCATGAGGGGTTTGAGGGGATGTCTTGTTCAGCCACCCTCTTGTGAAGCGTTTCCTGCTTGGCGCTCGACGCGTTAAGCCGGTGCAACGCTCCTTGGCTCCGACTTGGGATCTTCAATTGGTCCTCGGTCGGTTGTCCTTGGCCCCGTTTGAGCCGCTCGAGCGGGCGCCGTTGGGACAGCTGTCCTTCAGGACCGCGTTCCTTCTGGCTGTCACTTCCGCTAAACGCGTAGGTGAGCTCTGTGCTCTCTCGGTACATCCAGAGTGCCTGTCTTTTCGGACCGATTGCGGTGTCACTCTGCGACCTAATCCTGCTTTCGTGCCTGAGAATATCCGGAGTTCCTTCCGCTCCCGGGATATTGTGGTTCAGGCGTTTCGTCCTCCTCCTCACACTGGTGAGTTAGATGCGGGCCTTCACCTGTCATGTCCAGTCCGTGCTTGGGGATTTACCTCAGCCGTACTCAGGATTTCAGGGTTACCGACCAGCTTTTTGTCTGTTACGGTGGGGCTCGTGCTGGTAAGGCACTGTCGGAGCAGCGCCTGTCCCATTGGTTGTGCGAGGGTGTTACCCTCTGCTACACGCTGGCTGGGCAGGATCCCCCTGGGGGCGTCAGGGCGCACTCCACTCGTGGGGTGGCTGCCTCTGCCGCTCTCCTGGGTGGGGCCTCGGTGGAGGCCATCTGTGCTGCAGCTTCATGGTCCTCCCCGGGCTCCTTTGTAAGGTTTTTCCTCATGGACATGACCGGGGGTTCTGTCTCCCAGGCGGTTCTGGGGTCTGTGGCCTTTCCTGCTTCCCGTCCTTTGGTCGGGTAGCAGGAGTGTATGGGTATGGGCCGCAGTGTGTTGAGTCACACGTGGTTCCGCCTGTACGGTGTGTTCAAGGGGTTCTGGCTCCCTCTTGTTCGCATTCAGGTGGAGTTGACTGCGCCCCCCCTTCGTTAGGAAGGATGGGGTGACAGGGCTCCCCGCACCCCTTGATGTGGGCTTACGGGTCCTCAGGGGGTACATCTGTCGGGTCTCGCGCCCGCTCTTCCCCATTATCTCGTAAGGCTCAGAGCGGGACGCGATGCAATACGAAATATAACGATAGGTTATGTAGATAACCTAGTTATATTAGTATTGGCTAAGCGTCCCGCTCTGCGCGCCCTGAGTTCCCTCTTGAGGGATCTTTTCCTGGGACGGGTTTTGGCGAGGAAGGGTGTTTCATGACCAGGGTCATGGTTATATGGGCGGTGGCCACCATAAGGGGCGGGGCCCCATACAGGTGGGGTGCATGTGTTTTTGTTCGTGGGAGATACATTAGGTATCACAGGAGATATGAGTATCTCGTAAGGCTCAGAGCGGGACGCTTAGCCAATACTAATATAACTAGGTTATCTACATAACCTATCGTTAACCCTTTCACTGTGACAATACAGAATGTTAACCCTTTCACTACCACACTACCAAATGGTTAACCCTTTCACTGTGACAATACAGAATGTTAACCCTTTCACTACCACACTACCAAATGGTTAACCCTTTCACTGTGACAATACAGAATATTAACCCTTTCACTACCACACTACCAAATGGTTAACCCTTTTACTGTGACAATACAGCATGTTAACCCTTTCACTACCACACTACCAAATGGTTAACCCTTTCACTGCGACAATACAGAAGGTTGACCCTTTCACTACCACACTACATAATGTTAACCCTTTCACTACCACACTACATAAGGTTAACCCTTTCACTACCTCACTACAGAAGGTTAACCCTTTCACTATCACCAGTGGTAGTGAAAGGGTTATAGCACTTCCTATGCATTGAGGTTGCTCTTTGTGTTGTTTTTATGCTATGAGTCATGACACATTTCCCCTTCAGGCACGATACAGCTGAGGGACGGAGACAGAGGACGGACAGGAAGTGGGGACATTAAAGCTGAGGGACGGAGACAGAGGACGGACAGGAAGTGGGGACATTAAAGCTGAGGGACGGAGACAGAGGACGGACAGGAAGTGGGGACAATAAAGCTGAGGGACGGAGACAGAGGACGGACAGGAAGTGGGGACAATAAAGCTGAGGGACGGAGACAGAGGACGGACAGGAAGTGGGGACATTAAAGCTGAGGGACGGAGACAGAGGACGGACAGGAAGTGGGGACAATAAAGCTGAGGGACGGAGACAGAGGACGGACAGGAAGTGGGGACATTAAAGCTGAGGGACGGAGACAGAGGACGGACAGGAAGTGGGGACATTAAAGCTGAGGGACGGAGACAGAGGACGGACAGGAAGTGGGGACATTAAAGCTGAGGGACGGAGACAGAGGACGGACAGGAAGTGGGGACAATACAGCTGAGGGACGGAGACAGAGGACGGACAGGAAGTGGGGACATTACAGCTGAGCGACGGAGACAGAGGACGGACAGGAAGTGGGGACATTAAAGCTGAGGGACGGAGACAGAGGACGGACAGGAAGTGGGGACATTAAAGCTGAGGGACGGAGACAGAGGACGGACAGGAAGTGGGGACATTAAAGCTGAGGGACGGAGACAGAGGACGGACAGGAAGTGGGGACATTACAGCTGAGGGACGGAGACAGAGGACGGACAGGAAGTGGGGACATTACAGCTGAGGGACGGAGACAGAGGACGGACAGGAAGTGGGGACATTAAAGCTGAGGGACGGAGACAGAGGACGGACAGGAAGTGGGGACATTAAAGACACAGAGGTGTGTTGCGTCGTCCTTCATCCTCACCTCAAATTTCAGTCTCAGCTCCTCGTTGCCATCGTCTTCTTCTGAGATGGGCACGTTGTAATACTCTCCTTCCTCCTGACACAACATCTTAAACCTGGGAGAGAGGGAGAGAGAGAGAGGGGGGGGGGGAGAGAGAGAGGGGGGGAGAGAGAGAGAGAGAGAGAGAGAGAGAGAGAGAGAGAGAGAGAGAGAGAGAGAGAGAGAGAGAGAAGGAGAGAGAGAGGAAGAGAGAGAGAAAGAGGGAGGGAGAGAGGGAGGGAGAGAGAGACAGACATACAGACAGACAGACAGACAGATGATAGACAGACAGACAGATGATAGACAGACAGACAGACAGACAGAGAAAGAGACAAAACACACATAAAAAAAATATGTTTAATAGTCAAGTCAAGTCAAGTCATTTATTTATAAAGCACATTTAAAAACTCAATCGACCACAGGAAAAAGGTGCATATTGTACATTATGTTTTAGCCATAAGTAATTGATGTAATTGATGCCGCCCTGCTCGGTAACAAACCTGGGACGCTCACATAACCCTAACCTTAACCCTAACCCTTAACTCAATGGAGGCCAAACCCAAGATAAGTCGGGTTAACTCGCCATGCGTTGTCTCATATTCTTAGGGGATATCAATAAAGGAATATCTTATCTTATCTTAAGATGCTGGGGAAACACACACACACACACATACTGTACCTACATACATATATAAATACGGCCACATATGTCATTCTCTCATTTTGGTCAAATAACCATATTCCCCACATGTTTAAACCTGTGACAGAACTGACTTGATCTCTACTGGAAGTCTATTTCACTACACCCTGTACAGAAAGAATGACACTCAGTAAACAAGCAATTTAACTGATAGTTACACAAAATGTATTTATTTATGTTAATTTAATTGTGTTTATGTTTTCATTTCTGCAAAATAAGTGTACATTTTGTTTGGTTTGGTAAACATTGCACTATGAACAGTCTATCAGTGTAGGGGAGAACAGGGGACGTTGTCACACCCCGGTAGGTTGTCACATTCATTATATTTCACCACCAGAGGATCCTGTCTCCCATACTTTGGTATTTAAATGTCCAGAATTGGGGTCAGAGTTCACCTACATTGTCATATTTGGAGTGAAACAGCTGAATTTGAGGTGAGAGGACTTTTTGTGTTTTTCATGTCCATTTGTAAATATTCCGCTCCTCAGTATTCTTCTTCTAGGCTTTTACACAATTGGTTTATAATGAAACAATTATTACCCTTAAAAAGTGTGAAGGGATAGCTATAGTTTAGATTGTTGTTAGCTAGTTGTTAGATGGCTGTTTGCCTTGATGCTATCAAGACATTCCAGTTGTGGTTGGTCGTCACATTTTACTTGGGGTTGGTTGTCACATGTTGTGTAGGCTATTATTGTTAGGCCGATTTATTGTGTTCTTATTTTGTTATATAGGATGGCCTAAAGATGTGTTTCCTGTTTATGTTCATTAAGATGCATTAAGTTATGTATTTGTCAACTTGTCAATGCAATTAAACTTTCAAATTTAGTTCTGCCTTCTTGTCTATTCTCAGTCCTTGCCCCACAATGGTGGAATGAACTACCCACCCCAGTTAGGACAGCCAAAACCCGTCCAATCTTTCGCTGTCGACTAAAGATGCACTTCTTCAATCATTATCTGAAATCTAAATCTTGTCTTCTTTTTAAGATGTTTCCCATTAAAACACATGGTGACAACCAACCCCATAGTGTGTGACAACCATCCCCATGATGGGGTTGGTTGTCACAATGTGCCAGAGTGTCTTTGATAGGTGATTAACTCTTTGTTACAATACGTTGGAAAATGAGAGGGATACACATTTCAAGCCAACATCTTAAGCTTCAATTTAATGTAGGAATGACTATTGAAAGATGTTTTGATTATGAGCAATTCACACTAGAGTAAAAAGTGTGACAACGTCCCCCGTTCTCCCCTACCGTATGTGTGTAGGGGCAGGTACAATAAGAGTTTTCTTCTTCCTGTTCCTTTCGGCCATGGAGTTTAGTG
Organism: Notolepis coatsorum; assembly: GCF_963971535.1. Taxonomy (NCBI): domain Eukaryota; kingdom Metazoa; phylum Chordata; class Actinopteri; order Aulopiformes; family Paralepididae; genus Notolepis; species Notolepis coatsorum. The sequence continues at coordinate 158,458,586 of NC_140171.1, read as the reverse complement.
GATCATATTAAGTGAACTACCGTAATTCCTCTAATAGTAACCCCGGCTTGTATTTGTTTCAACTGTAGCGGGTACCAGGCTTGTATTAGGAGGAGGCCTGTATAAGAAAGAGGCCTATATTTCAAATTGTCAAACGGATCATAATGAATAAATCAACATTTTGTGTCAGTTTGAACCCAGTAAAATGTACTGGGTTCATTTATTGAAACCAAGTACTGTATGAAATAGTAAACAGTGCAATTACAGGTGGTCACTGGTCATTTCAACGTTTTCAAAGTGAAATCAAGTAACTAGCTCAGTATGCAGCTCAGTATATTAGTAACCCGGCTTGTATTAGGAGGCCGGCTTATAATTGCTTAGCTCAAGAGCGCACCTGGACATTAATAGAGACCCGGCTTGTATTTGAGACCCGGTTACTATTAGAGGAATTACGGTATATGTACTGAAGACACTGTTGGACTGTAATAATTCCATGTACGAATAAATAAAATGATGATGATGAAAAGTATTTTGCCCAGAACAAGTCTTAAATCAACATGACACAAAGTTGAATATAAATGGTAAATGGCTGCATCTATATAGCAGCTTTTATCCAAAGCGCTTTACAATTTGTTCCTCACATTTTACCCGTTCACTCACACATTCACACACCGACGGCGGAGGCGACCATGCAAGGTGCCAACCTGCTCATCGGGTTAGTTAGGGGTTAAGTGTCTTGCTCAAGGACACAAATCGAACCGGGAACCTCCAGATTGCCCGACGACTGCTCTGCCTCCTCTGTCGCTGCACTGTCGCCCCAACGAGCATAAAATACATATTTTTTAATACCTTGGCCCATTTCCTTGCAAGTCTCAATTTCAGATGCCTTACCATATGTTCTACCATCAACCATTTAAATTCTTTGAGCTGGGAAGGGCCAACGTGAATCATGGGGCTTGGATTCTAAGACGTTTGAAGTTCAGTTTTAATCCCCTAGGTGGTGCTACTGTACCATGTAGTAGAGGTCAAAGTGAGGCTGAATTCAAACTGAGGCAAACATTTTCCGGGTTTCCTTCTCCAAACATTGGTCCCTTTCGTGACAGAAATCTGAATTTCTAGTTCACCTTGTTAACCCTTTCACTGCCACACCACAGAGGGTTAACCCTTTACTACGGTTAACCTTGCACACTTGTAGTGTGGCAGTGAAAGGGTTTACCCTTTTTTGTCGTGTGGCAGTGAAAGGTTTAACCTGATGGCGTGTGGCAGTGAAAGGGTTAATAACTGTCCCCAGTCAGGGGTCGGTCCCACTCACAGGCCGAGCATTTAACTCATGTTAACTCAAAGTGCAATCAAAGTGTCTCTGAGGAATCTACCCAACCTTGTTTTTTTTACCAAATAATATAGATTCAGTTTAACCATTAATGTATAACAGAGAGAACAAAGGCCCTACAGTAGGACACTTCCCTGTTTCTCTAGCCTCGGATAAAGCACCGTTAATATCAACTCTATGAAAACCCATGGTTGTGTTTATAACCCAGAGCTTGGCTTCATCGAGGTTGTTTTCAAACTTTTATTATAATGTCAATTGCAAATTCACTGGTGGCACCGTTCATGTTTCTACACCAAAAGATGCGTTAGAAACAGGAGACTACTACCGTAGCAGATGAATCATACTCAACCCTTTCACTGCCACACGACAGCCGGTTAACCCTTTCACTGTGACAATACAGCAGGTTAGCCCTTTACTATCACACAACCGACGGCGATGCTCCATCATTAGCATCACTAGCTCCGCATCCTGTGTGATAGTAAAGGGTTAACCTTCTGTCGTGTGGCAGTTTAACATGAGAGTGAAATTAACTTCTGTTCTCCTGGGTTTTCAGAACTTATTTCAGTGAAATTCTATTTATTGTGGTCCTCGACCATAGCAGCTTCTATCTTAATAATAAGATAGATTCTTAATAATAAAATAAGATAAAAATACAATAAATGTAGCATAGAATAAAATAAGATGACTAAAATAAAGATCACTATATACAGTTCTAAAAGTGTGCAGTGCAGATAAAACAAGATAAAAATACAATCAATTTAGCATAGAATAAAATAAGATGACTAAAATAAAGATCACTATATTCAGTTCTAAAGGTGTGTATCAGGATGTAGATATTATACTATATACATTTGAAATAACAAAGATGGCTATGTACAGTTCCAATAAAAATGTGTGTAATGTGCAAGTAATTTTAGCAGTGCAAAATGCAATGTGCAATACGGTTGTCAGCCGCAACAGTGTTTCTCAGTGTAGTCGGGGGGGGGGGGGGGGGTCAATGTGTGACGGTGTGTGTAATGTAATTAACCCTTTCACTGTGACAATACAGAAGGTTAGCCCTTTACTATCACACAACCGACGGCGATGCTCAATCATTAGCATCATTAGCTCCGCAGATGCTAATGACACACACACACACACACACACACACACACACTTCCTGCACTCTCTCGCACACAAACACACTACAGGTCACTTTAGGAAAAAGCAAAGGTCACTTTAAAAAACATAACTGTATGTTTTTGTATAGTATAGTTAGTATAGTATAGTTACATATAGCATAACTGTATATTGTATAGTATATTGTATAGTAGTGTATATAGGACTCATTACCTTTCATTCGTAAGCTTAGTGTAGGCGCCGTAATGGAGGTCTCTTTATTATCATTCAGTATTCTATTTGTGTTGTATTATTAGTTGTACTGTCACTTTAGGTGGTGGGCGTGCTCACGGGGGTGTGGCGCTAATGGGAGTGTTTTTATGGAATGTCATTCACCTTTTCTTTTTTTTTTTTATTTTTTTTATTATTGCAAAACAAAACTTATTAAAAGTCAGTACTCAACACACAATGTATAATGAAACTTTCAGTAAAGGTGGTTAAAATATATGCAAGTACAGAAACAGGATAAAACAAAAATAGTCAATAATAACATTTTAACCGTATACCGTGTATATCCAGCGAAGTTACAATTATATAAATGTTAGTATATAATATACCCCGAATACCTATTTTCTAAAACCCTACACACATATGCTCCAGCTCAAATCCCCCCCTCCCGGACCCCCTCTTGGATAGTACCTCCATTATCCCTCACTCCTAACCAGACATCACCATTATAGGCTAGCTTTTATTCTCTCCACCACTTCTAACCACATTAACATTTTGGATTCATTGAGCCCTAGAATTCTTGCTGTTGATATTTCTTGATATATCACATCAAGATATGTAAGAATTCACCTTTTCACGTTGGTTGACAGTTCACTGAGGTTGACAGTTCACGGAGAGAGGGGGTGAGAGTTAGGAGAGCATATTTTCTTTTGACCGCAAATCGCAATATTGAAAGCATGCAAGAGCGCAATATTGAAGAACGCAACCACACGCAAGATAGTTCTAAGAACGTGAGCGTGCTTGTCCATTGGGGACCGGTTGTGCCACACGCAATATTGAAAGCACACAAGCACGCAAGAACGCATCAGTATTAGTATATTAGTGTATGTTAAATAAGAGTATTTTGTTTGTCTCATGAAGCGAAAGAATAAAAGCCTCAAAAGTATTTCCTGGACGTGGAACAGAGTTATTTCACGGTGCGCATCAATTGTTTGAACTCCTCCACTCAGCCCCTCGGCACTACCTGTCTATGACAGTCTACTGCCGCAACACTTAGCATTGTATAGTATTTTCTCTTAGGACCTTTTATCATGTCCATCCTATTATCTATTCTATTTTATTCTATTATTATTTGATTTTTTTTGCACAATCAAGGCGGGCAGCATGGCCACCTTCCCTTCACCACATGTCTCGTGTCTGTATGTGACGAACACACCTCTTGGATCTTGAACCTCTCTCTCTCCTTACCAGCCACAGATGGGAGCCTTCATCAGCTCTGACACACCGAAGGACAGTGAGCCCATGAAGTCGTTCCTGGTGGTGCGGTCCCAGTCCCACACCTCCACCGACAGCCTGCGGTCCTTGTCTGTCGGCTTCATCTTGCTGAGCAACACATGGTGACGGCAAGGAAGGTTAAATATTCACACTGCCTGAATACATCTTCACTTCGAGAGTAAACCAAAAATATGACTGTGAGACAATGATGACATCTTTGAACATTCAACCCCGAACACACCCCGTGGTCCTTTTCTGTCGGCTTAACCCTTTCACTGCCACACGACGGAAGGTTAACCCTTTACTATCACACAACCGGACGGTCCCGGCTGTCGTGTGGCAGTGAAAGGGTTAACCTGCTGTGTATTGTCACAGTGAAAGGGTTAACCGTTTGGTAGTGCGGCGGTGAAAGGGTTAAAGAACCATACCAGTCTAATCTTCACTTCCTCAATTTGAATGCAGGAGTAGAGTAATACAGTAACAGTAATTCCAGAACCGGAAGTTAGGAACCGGTTCCTATTAGAACCAGTTTTCGGTGCCCAACCCTAGTAATAAACTCACAAAGTGAAGGTCTCGTTCCAGACAGGGTTGAGGTTGGAGCGGATGGTCTTGGTCTTCTGCTTGGTCTCGTTCTTGGGGTCTGGGATGAGCTTGAGCTTCACGTAGGGGTCAGACAGCCCGTTAGGGTCCATGGGGATCAGGTTCCTGCCCTCAGTCACTGAGGAAACACAACAACACAAGGAACCATTGAAAATCAGAAAATAATGGCCAATCCTGGAGACCCAGGGTTTGAATCCATGTGTGTTACAGTGGTGCCGTGAACATGCAGCCACCACTCTCTGTGGCACAGTCTGCATCTACAGTATAACCTGCATTATCAGATGGGTTGAAATGTGGAGAATGAGAAGTAGACAGCTTCTTCTCAACACTTCTCTCCAGACCGTGAATAAGAATGTCACACACTCTGTGAAGAAGCATGGATTAATATACCTTCACTCGATTGACATAACATCTCAAAGATATTTTTTTCCAAAGAAAGAGGAGTATGCCAAAGTTGCAAAACTCACTCAGTAGTTTGCCCACTGAACATAAGTAAATTGAATAGCAAAGTGTCTTTCAAATACCACCTGAGAATGCACTACTTAAATATGTGAGCAAAATATTCTGATGTTTATAATGATGTCTACAATGTGTTACTGTTTTTAGATTATCATTGTTAATTAAGTGAATTGTGATCATCATAATGTATCTCATGTATTGTTATGTTTTGTGTTTTGTGTTATCTTTCTGTGTGGACCCCAGGAAGACTAGCTCGCCACTTAGGTGGCAGCTAATGGGGATCCTTTTAAACAATAAACAATAGTTGGTAAGAACAGCATGCTAAAGTTCACAACTCACTGTGACGTTAGTTTTTCTGTCTCCCTCATCTCTCTCCCCCTGTTATATATTCTAATTGATTGAGATGCACCTGTATAGCGCTATACATTAATATACATACATATAACTATCCCCGAAATGACGTAATGTTATACGAGGCTTGGTGAGTCATATTGCGAATCCAATTTATTTACCATTTCTGTGAAACTGGCTTTTCCAACTGTATGAATAGAAACCATTTATTTCCCAATGTACCTAGTAGCTGCCCTCGTACAGTCTCTAGTAGCTGCCCTCGTACAGTCTCTAGTAGCTGCCCTCGTACAGTCTCTACTAGCTGCCCTCGTACAGTCTCTAGTAGCTGCCCTCGTACAGTCTCTAGTAGCTGCCCTCGTACAGTCTCTACTAGCTGCCCTCGTACAGTCTCTAGTAGCTGCCCTCGTACAGTCTCTAGTAGCTGCCCTCGTACAGTCTCTACTAGCTGCCCTCATACAGTCTCTAGTAGCTGCCCTCGTACAGTCTCTACTAGCTGCCCTCGTACAGTCTCTAGTAGCTGCCCTCGTACAGTCTCTAGTAGCTGCCCTCGTACAGTCTCTAGTAGCTGCCCTCATACAGTCTCTAGTAGCTGCCCTCGTACAGTCTCTAGTAGCTGCCCTCGTACAGTCTCTAGTAGCTGCCCTCGTACAGTCTCTAGTAGCTGCCCTCGTACAGTCTCTAGTAGCTGCCCTCGTACAGTCTCTAGTAGCTGCCCTCGTACAGTCTCTACTAGCTGCCCTCGTACAGTCTCTAGTAGCTGCTCTCGTACAGTCTCTACTAGCTGCCCTCATACAGTCTCTAGTAGCTGCCCTCGTACAGTCTCTAGTAGCTGCCCTTGTACAGTCTCTAGTAGCTGCCCTCAGTCTCTAGTAGCTGCCCTCGTACAGTCTCTAGTAGCTGCCCTCGTACAGTCTCTAGTAGCTGCCCTCAGTCTCTAGTAGCTGCCCTCGTACAGTCTCTAGTAGCTGCCCTCGTACAGTCTCTAGTAGCTGCCCTCGTACAGTCTCTAGTAGCTGCCCTCGTACAGTCTCTAGTAGCTGCCCTCGTACAGTCTCTAGTAGCTGCCCTCGTACAGTCTCTAGTAGCTGCCCTCGTACAGTCTCTAGTAGCTTCCCTCGTACAGTCTCTACTAGCTGCCCTCGTACAGTCTTTAGTAGCTGCCCTCGTACAGTCTCTAGTAGCTGCCCTCGTACAGTCTCTAGTAGCTGCCCTCGTACAGTCTCTACTAGCTGCCCTCATACAGTCTTTAGTAGCTGCCCTCGTACAGTCTCTAGTAGCTGCCCTCGTACAGTCTTTAGTAGCTGCCCTCGTACAGTCTCTAGTAGCTGCCCTCGTACAGTCTCTACTAGCTGCCCTCGTACAGTCTCTAGTAGCTGCCCTCGTACAGTCTCTAGTAGCTGCCCTCATACAGTCTCTAGTAGCTGCCCTCGTACAGTCTCTAGTAGCTGCCCTCGTACAGTCTCTAGTAGCTGCCCTCGTACAGTCTCTAGTAGCTGCCCTCGTACAGTCTCTAGTAGCTGCCCTCGTACAGTCTCTACTAGCTGCCCTCGTAGTCTCTACTAGCTGCCCTCGTACAGTCTCTACTAGCTGCCCTCGTACAGTCTCTACTAGCTGCCCTCGTACAGTCTCTACTAGCTGCCCTCGTACAGTCTCTAGTAGCTGCCCTCGTACAGTCTCTACTAGCTGCCCTCGTACAGTCTCTACTAGCTGCCCTCGTACAGTCTCTAGTAGCTGCCCTCGTACAGTCTCTAGTAGCTGCCCTCGTACAGTCTCTAGTAGCTGCCCTCGTACAGTCTCTACTAGCTGCCCTCGTACAGTCTCTAATAGCTGCCCTCGTACAGTCTCTAGTAGCTGCCCTCGTACAGTCTCTAGTAGCTGCCCTCGTACAGTCTCTAGCAGCTGCCCTCGTACAGTCTCTAGTAGCTGCCCTCATACAGTCTCTAGTAGCTGCCCTCGTACAGTCTCTAGTAGCTGCCCTCGTACAGTCTCTAGTAGCTGCCCTCGTACAGTCTCTAGTAGCTGCCCTCGTACAGTCTCTAGTAGCTGCCTTCGTACAGTCTCTAGTAGCTGCCCTCGTACAGTCTCTAGTAGCTGCCCTCGTACAGTCTCTAGTAGCTGCCCTCAGTCTCTAGTAGCTGCCCTCGTACAGTCTCTACTAGCTGCCCTCATACAGTCTCTAGTAGCTGCCCTCGTACAGTCTCTAGTAGCTGCCCTCATACAGTCTCTAGTAGCTGCCCTCGTACAGTCTCTAGTAGCTGCCCTCGTACAGTATCTAGTAGCTGCCCTCAGTCTCTAGTAGCTGCCCTCGTACAGTCTCTACTAGCTGCCCTCGTACAGTCTCTACTAGCTGCCCTCGTACAGTCTCTAGTAGCTGCCCTCGTACAGTCTCTAGTACCTGCCCTCGTACAGTCTCTAGTAGCTGCTCTCGTACAGTCTCTAGTAGCTGCCCTCGTACAGTCTCTAGTAGCTGCCCTCGTACAGTCTCTAGTAGCTGCTCTCGTACAGTCTCTAGTAGCTGCCCTCGTACAGTCTCTACTAGCTGCCCTCGTACAGTCTCTAGTAGCTGCTCTCGTACAGTCTCTAGTAGCTGCCCTCGTACAGTCTCTAGTAGCTGCCCTCGTACAGTCTCTAGTAGCTGCCCTCGTACAGTCTCTAGTAGCTGCCCTCGTACAGTCTCTAGTAGCTGCCCTCGTACAGTCTCTAGTAGCTGCCCTCGTACAGTCTCTAGTAGCTGCCCTCGTACAGTCTCTACTAGCTGCCCTCGTACAGTCTCTACTAGCTGCCCTCATACAGTCTCTAGTAGCTGCCCTCAGTCTCTAGTAGCTGCCCTCGTACAGTCTCTAGTAGCTGCCCTCAGTCTCTAGTAGCTGCCCTCGTACAGTCTCTAGTAGCTGCCCTCAGTCTCTAGTAGCTGCCCTCGTACAGTCTCTACTAGCTGCCCTCGTACAGTCTCTAGTAGCTGCCCTCATACAGTCTCTAGTAGCTGCCCTCGTACAGTCTCTAGTAGCTGCCCTCAGTCTCTAGTAGCTGCCCTCGTACAGTCTCTAGTAGCTGCCCTCGTACAGTCTCTACTAGCTGCCCTCGTACAGTCTCTAGTAGCTGCCCTCGTACAGTCTCTAGTAGCTGCCCTCGTACAGTCTCTAGTAGCTGCCCTCGTACAGTCTCTAGTAGCTGCCCTCATACAGTCTCTAGTAGCTGCCCTCGTACAGTCTCTAGTAGCTGCCCTCGTACAGTCTCTAGTAGCTGCCCTCGTACAGTCTCTAGTAGCTGCCCTCGTACAGTCTCTAGTAGCTGCCCTCGTACAGTCTAATAGCTGCCCTCGTACAGTCTCTAGTAGCTGCCCTCGTACAGTCTCTAGTAGCTGCCCTCGTACAGTCTAATAGCTGCCCTCGTACAGTCTCTAGTAGCTGCCCTCGTACAGTCTCTAGTAGCTGCCCTCGTACAGTCTCTAGTAGCTGCCCTCAGTCTCTAGTAGCTGCCCTCGTACAGTCTCTAGTAGCTGCCCTCGTACAGTCTCTACTAGCTGCCCTCGTACAGTCTCTAGTAGCTGCCCTCAGTCTCTACTAGCTGCCCTCGTACAGTCTCTACTAGCTGCCCTCGTACAGTCTCTAGTAGCTGCCCTCAGTCTCTAGTAGCTGCCCTCGTACAGTCTCTACTAGCTGCCCTCGTACAGTCTCTAGTAGCTGCCCTCGTACAGTCTCTAGTAGCTGCCCTCATACAGTCTCTAGTAGCTGCCCTCGTACAGTCTCTAGTAGCTGCCCTCGTACAGTCTCTAGTAGCTGCCCTCGTACAGTCTCTAGTAGCTGCCCTCGTACAGTCTCTACTAGCTGCCCTCGTACAGTCTCTACTAGCTGCCCTCATACAGTCTCTACTAGCTGCCCTCATACAGTCTCTAGTAGCTGCCCTCGTACAGTCTCTAGTAGCTGCCCTCATACAGTCTCTAGTAGCTGCCCTCGTACAGTCTCTAGTAGCTGCCCTCGTACAGTCTCTAGTAGCTGCCCTCGTACAGTCTCTAGTAGCTGCCCTCGTACAGTCTCTAGTAGCTGCCCTCGTACAGTCTCTAGTAGCTGCCCTCAGTCTCTAGTAGCTGCCCTCGTACAGTCTCTAGTAGCTGCCCTCGTACAGTCTCTAGTAGCTGCCCTCGTACAGTCTCTAGTAGCTGCCCTCGTACAGTCTCTAGTAGCTGCCCTCGTACAGTCTCTAGTAGCTGCCCTCGTACAGTCTCTAGTAGCTGCCCTCGTACAGTCTCTAGTAGCTGCCCTCGTACAGTCTCTAGTAGCTGCCCTCGTACAGTCTCTAGTAGCTGCCCTCGTACAGTCTCTAGTAGCTGCCCTCGTACAGTCTCTAGTAGCTGCCCTCGTACAGTCTCTAGTAGCTGCCCTCGTACAGTCTCTAGTAGCTGCCCTCGTACAGTCTCTACTAGCTGCCCTCGTACAGTCTCTAGTAGCTGCCCTCGTACAGTCTCTAGTAGCTGCCCTCGTACAGTCTCTAGTAGCTGCCCTCGTACAGTCTCTAGTAGCTGCCCTCGTACAGTCTCTAGTAGCTGCCCTCGTACAGTCTCTAGTAGCTGCCCTCGTACAGTCTCTAGTAGCTGCCCTCGTACAGTCTCTAGTAGCTGCCCTCGTACAGTCTCTAGTAGCTGCCCTCGTACAGTCTCTAGTAGCTGCCCTCGTACAGTCTCTAGTAGCTGCCCTCGTACAGTCTCTAGTAGCTGCCCTCGTACAGTCTCTAGTAGCTGCCCTCGTACAGTCTCTAGTAGCTGCCCTCGTACAGTCTCTAGTAGCTGCCCTCGTAGTCTCTAGTAGCTGCCCTCGTACAGTCTCTACTAGCTGCCCTCGTACAGTCTCTAGTAGCTGCCCTCGTACAGTCTCTAGTAGCTGCCCTCGTACAGTCTCTACTAGCTGCCCTCGTACAGTCTCTAGTAGCTGCCCTCGTACAGTCTCTACTAGCTGCCCTCGTACAGTCTCTACTAGCTGCCCTCATACAGTCTCTAGTAGCTGCCCTCAGTCTCTAGTAGCTGCCCTCGTACAGTCTCTAGTAGCTGCCCTCAGTCTCTAGTAGCTGCCCTCGTACAGTCTCTAGTAGCTGCCCTCAGTCTCTAGTAGCTGCCCTCGTACAGTCTCTACTAGCTGCCCTCGTACAGTCTCTAGTAGCTGCCCTCATACAGTCTCTAGTAGCTGCCCTCGTACAGTCTCTAGTAGCTGCCCTCAGTCTCTGTAGCTGCCCTCGTACAGTCTCTAGTAGCTGCCCTCGTACAGTCTCTACTAGCTGCCCTCGT
>NC_140171.1:158393297-158447788 GCF_963971535.1 Notolepis coatsorum | reverse complement strand
CAGACAGGGAGCAGACAGAGTTGTGTAGAAAGAAATAATAATTCTGAACTAATGTGTGCGTGTAATTTAGCAATTTTATGTTCCTTTTAAAAGTAGGGTGGGCAATTTCTTCTCAGAACCAGTTTAATAATTAAGCATTACATCACACGCAGGAGTGGTTTGTGACCAATAAACCATGCCTAGGGGTGGTTGTTAGGCCCGAGGCGCAGCCGAGGGTCGTTAGACCCCCCTAGGCATGGTTTATTGGTCACAAATCACGACTGCACGTGGTGTAAAGCTTTTATACAACTGCCAGATTCATCCAACCTTATTTCTATACAATAAACACACATTAATCGAAGATTTATTGAAAAAACCATCCGCCAGAAAAAGTAGTTCCCACAACTCCATGTGGAAGCAGCTTGAAGTGCATCCAACCAAACTAACACATCCAACTGTGTATTATTGGAATGATTGAGAGAAGTTGCCTCATGTGGAAGCAGCTTGAAGTGCATCCAACCAACTAACACATCCAACTGTGTATTATTGGAATGATTGATTGAAAATTTTATTACCAGATGCAGAATGGGTACAATACAGTACGGCTCAATACACACAATTGTTAAGGGAATGCATAGGAAAAAAACGTTTTCTTCGCCCTATTTTTTTATTTATTTCTTTTAGCCTAAACTTAACCAGTTGGAAACCAGGGGTACAGTAATAAAATTAGCAATCAACCAATCAATCAATTCAATAGACCATGCTCACTTAAAACAGCGCTGCTTCTCTCTCAGTCTGACTCTCCCGCTGTTGCAGACAGGAGTGTGTGTGTGTGTGTGTGCGTGTGTGTGTGTGTGTGTGTGTCACAGTGTGTGTGTGCGTGTGTGTGTATGTGTGTGTGTGTGTGTGTGTGTGTGTGTGTGTATGTGTGTGTGTGTGTGTGTTTGTGGGTACGCCAGCGTGACGCGTCGGACAGTGAGAGAGAACGCTGCAGTCAGTAGCAAGAAGGAAGTAGAAATTTAAATCAATCAATTAATCTATCAATCAAACCGCGATTTTTCTTTTGTTCTAGATTGCCTCAAGACCCATCAATTACATCATCCAACATTGTTTAAAGGGCTAACACGTTCCCCTTGACAGAATCGCTTTATATTTAGTCGTTATGACGCTATCAACATATCCATTTGTTAAAGATTATTGTCCGCCATCTTGTTTTTTCCGACGGAGTGATCCGGCGGAGTGATGTGATTCGGTGGTGGGCGGGTCCTGGGACCAGGAGCGTGGATTATGAAGGATACATACGTGTAAATGGACTGTTTCAGCCAATCAGAATAGAGAAATTTGCATGCCGTTGTATAATGTATAGTAATACATGATGAAATTCATAATATATGATGGAATTCTCTTTCAGCTACCGATAAATCAACTGCTCTGACACACAGAGTCTGTGCTCCGGTCCCAGGCCTCGTAATGAGCCTGGTGTTGCCTGATCGACACTCAATCAGCGGGGGGTTCCTGGGGTCACGTCAGAACACCACCACCACCACTGTCGTGTTCCTGGGGTCGCGTCAGAACACCACCACCACCACTGTCGTGTTCCTGGGGTCGCGTCAGAACACCACCAACACCACTGTCGTGTTCCTGGGGTCGCGTCAGAACACCACCAACACTGTCGTGTTCCTGGGGTCGCGTCAGAACACCACCACCACCACTGTCGTGTTCCTGGGGTCGCGTCAGAACACCACCAACACCACTGTTGTGTTCCTGGGGTCGCGTCAGAACACCACCAACACTGTTGTGTTCCTGGGGTCGCGTCAGAACACCACCAACACCACTGTGGTGTTCCTCCTCCATGAGCAGACACCTCTTGCGCTTCAGAGGCACACTCTGCTGCAGTAGACACTAGGGGTGTAACGATGCCACCTCACAACGATTCATTTCGATTACGATTATTCAGGCAACGATTCAATGCATCATGAGATCTCTTCATTTGACCACGATTCGATTAGAAAATGTTCGATACATTTTCTATCAGTTAATTCCCCAAACAAAGTTGAATACACAAATGTGGCTGGGGAAACTGATTCACTCAGCATGAATGGACTATAGGCCAATAAAAACAATACACACAAAAAAAACATTAAAAAAAATAAAGAAATTAAAAAAGTATTTAGATTAATTTAGATTATAATCGATTCTAACATATTCAAATCGATGCATCGAATTGAACACATTAGCATCGATGCATTTCGATTAATCGATGCATCGTTACTAGGGATGTCCCGATCCGATCACGTGATTTTCAGAAGATCGGAATCGAAAAAAATATATATCGGGATATATATATATTTTTTTTTAACAATTTTTTTTATTCAACAAACATGACCATGTTCAGGTCTTAAACTCATACTGAGGCCTTAGTTTTGGTTTTAAATTGCATATCATCATTAATTTATTTATTGTCACACAGAGCAGAAGAATTTTGCCAAAACAAACCAATAGTATCCAGCTGCAGAACGGCAGACCAGCCACACTCTCAGACCCAAACGCATTTCCTTTGATTTAATTATACATCAAATGATTTATGTCAAGGATGAGGGACATCCACTAGTTGCAGAACTTGCAGTCACCTGATTTTTACAGACGATGGCGCCATTGCTCTCATGAAGCAGCAGGTTGGAGGCGGAGTTTTTAGATTACTAATAATATTAGATTACTAATAATAATAATAATAATAATAATAATAATAATAATAATAATAATAATAATAATAATAATAATAATAATAATAATAATAATAATAATAATAATAATAATAATAATACATCAGATTTATATAGAGCTTTTCCTAATGCTCAAAGACACTTTACAAACAAACAATACAGTTTTAGTAGAACAAATTATATAAAAAAGGTGAGAGAGGAAGGAGTTCAAGGGTTGAAAGGTGGGTTTTGAGGGCTTTTTTTTTAAATGATGAGGGGGTGTCTGCATGACGGATATGGTTGGTGGGAAGGGCGTTCCAGAGGGTGGGGGCAGCTGCAGCGAAGGCCCTGTCGCCCCATAGGGCAGCGCATGCAGTATCTCCTAATAAAACAAGTCATTCGAATAATATAAGCCTACCGTTCATTCATTACGCATGTAGGCTATACAGTACTTGTGCGTGTGTGTGTGTGTGTGTGTGTGTGTGTGTGTGTGTGTGTGTGTGTGTGTGTGTGTGTGTGTGTGTGTGTGTGTGTGTGTGTGTGTGCTCCCTTGTTGTCCCTCCTCCCGTATATCAGTCAAGAAAGAAAGAAAGTAAGTAGAAAGAAGTCTTGAGAGTCATGGCTCTAAGAGGTGTGAATACTTTCTTTGTGTGCGTGTGTGTGTGTGTGTGCGTGCGTGCGTGCGTGCGTGCGTGCGTGCGTGCGTGCGTGCGTGCGTGCGTGTGTGTGTGTGTGTGCGTGTGTGTGTGTGGTGCTGAGGGCAGGAGGGATGATGGGGAGGAATAATAATGACCTGACTTCTAGGGGGTCTGCCAGTAGAAACACCACAGCAATCCATCTTCAGCTGTTCTCTCTGCAGGTTCACTGCTCGCTGTGCGTGTGTGTGTGCGTTCGTGGGTGCGTGTGCGTGCGTGGGTGTGTGTGTGCGTGTGTTTCCACAGCGTGAGAAACACAGTGGCCAACAGCCTGGTCAGCCTAGACCCAAAACCTAGACCCCAGATCACCACCTATCACAACCTCTTGTTTGCTTTCTCCAAAACCATTACTACTGAGCGTCTCTCCTTCACCGAAAGATCGAGGCCGCGGGTGAGAACCTTCGCAAACTGCACACCACCATGTCCTCCCTCCACCCCCCCCCCCTCTCTGCCGAAGACTTTGCAATTGTCTTCGAGAGAGAAGTGGAGAGCATCCGCAGCTGCTTCTCCCGACCCCCCCCCCCCCCCCGCCCCCCGCCCAAATACTGAATCGAGAACCTCATCCTTCACTCTGTCATCTCTCTCTCCCATTACAGAAGCCGAGACCCTGACACTGGTAACGTTGAACCGTCCGACTACATGCCAGCTCCCCACTTCTCCAGACCATAGCGCCGGACATCCTCCCATTCCTAACTGCAACCATCAACTCCTCCCTCAACTCGGGGGTGGTCCCCACCTCCCTAAAACAAGCCAGAGTCACACTGCTCATAAAAAACCAACATTGAACCCCACCGTCATAGACAACTATGGTCCTGTCTCTCTTCTCTCTCCTTCCTTTCTAAAACACTTGAACGTGCTGTATCCAGCCAACTTACTGCTTATCTCTTACAGAACGACCTCCTAAGACGGTCAGGATTCCGGACTTTACGATTCAGCTGGCAAGCGAAGTAGCTTCACATTGCTCAGGTTCAGTTTGAGGTGGTCGGTACTCCTGCTACAGTATCAACAGTCATGCTCTGCTAGCTGCTTTACCGGCTCGCACCACCAGGGGGCGCTTCAACTCATACAGAACGCAGCGGCCCACCTGATCTGAAGTCAGCCCATGTGACTCCCCAGCAGCAGGGTTAGGGTTAAGGCTATAGGTTTATAGCACGTTTTAGAGAGGACATCCCAGACTTTGATAGTGCTGACGTGACAGATCGGGGTGGGTTGTGCAGCAGTGTGGAGATCAAACCAAAGCACTCAAACTAGGAATGTCCCGATCTGATCACGTGACTAGTTCATAGTCTAGAATTATTCTGCACTTAGCCAATTGTATATTTAATTTGATTATTTATGACTGAATGTAACTGCACTTGTGAAGCTAGTCGAGCTACCTCTGTTACTGCACTACATTTGTTTTTGCACTATTCTGCACATCGTTTGTTTTAGTTTACATGGTTATTTTGTGGTGCACCACTGATGAGCTTTATTTTGATTGTGTTTTGATTTTTGATCCAATGCTGCAATAAGTGAAAGAAAGAAGCTATATATCCATGTTGGATATAATGGATATACTGTTAAAAAAATCCATATCCATATTGGATATAATGGATAGTTGGATACTGTTAAATAAAAAAACAACCTTAAGGGTCAACTTGATTGCATTTTTATTCTTTTCTTTTTTCTTAATGCATTGCCGAAAAATCGGATCGGGAAAAATTGGTAACGGCAGTTACTCAAAATCACATGATCGGGAGCAAAGAAAATGCGATCGGGACATCCCTAACTCAAACCCTGGTATCTTCTCTACTCAAAACACTAGCTGACAGCTCCCAGGAGCTGAGGTCAGACGTGAGGTTTGCCTCGTGAAACCCTGGGTAAACACTATAACACCACCCTGGGTAAACAAACACACTGTATAAACTCAAACACGCCCAACCCCTTCCTGTCGTCCTTTGAAAGCCCATCTAGCGCTGCACGGTATACCAATACTAGAAGAGTATCACAATACCCTGCCGTTAAAAAACTGTACTATAAACCTTTTTATTAGTAATGGACTGGACTGCATCTATATAGCGCTTTTATCCATTCACTCACACACCGACGGTGGAGGCGACCATGCAAGGTGGCAACCTGCTCATCTGTGAGCAGTTAGGGATTAGGTGTCTTGCTCAAGGGCACTCCGGCACGCTGTCCAGTGGCTCTACCTCCTGAGCCACTGTCACGCCTTATATTAGTACAGGTACTTTAAGAAGGACAGTGTTTTAATAAGAGACATGGTGGGGCAGTGTGCTTCCACTGGCTGCAGGCCTATTGGGCGTGTCGACCGTTTCTTCAACGTTCACGGTGACAGAAGGAGAGGCATGGCTGCAAGTACCGTCTCGCCCACCGTCCACAGCAAAGTAGACAGACGGCATGAAATATGGCATTATTTTGCGTATATAGCCGACAGTCAGGGCGAGCCCATGGACACCACAAAGCCCGTATTATGTAAAGTATGTTTTAAACCCACGCAGACCAAAGGAACCAACACATCCACAGATGGCCATAGATTAAAAAATAAAAGTTTCCATGCATTTTGCATTGAACATTAACACTTGTGACACTAGTTAGTTGTCGTCAGCTAGAAAGCTAATGTTATATTATCATACTGGCCATCGCGTCTCGCTCTTTGCCATTATGAGATAACTCTTATCTCCCAGCACCTACTGTGCTCACGAACAAACAATTTGCACTTACATGCACGTGACCAGGCCACGCCCCCGCGTCCTGCTATATGACGCCGGACATGGTCACACTCTACTTTCCTCTTTTTTGTTTCCAACACGGACGCTGCAGTGCACTCCGTGAACTAGTTGTTATGAAACGCAGGGAGAAATTACACAATGTTGGGTTTTAGCCGGAGGTTCACCAGCCCCTGGAATCTTCTCGGCACATCCTAACAGCGCATCGGGCCTGTCCTGGGGTTCCCTCATCTCGTGACAGCGGATCGAGGGACGTCGCGCGAATCACATAAGCATAAATATATAATTATATAGACCATTTAAACTTGACAACATAAACATTATAAATGGACCTATTGTAGTGTTTGGCTAATATCAATAATATCAACAGCTGACATGAAATAAATGTGGGTCCAAGTCGTTTCCCTACCAAAGCAATTCCACTGAAACCAGCTATATTTATCTAGAGAACTGAAGAAGAGGTATATTTATCTAGAGAACTGAAGAAGAGGTATATTTATCTAGAGAACTGAAGAAGAGGTATATTTATCTAGAGAACTGAAGAAGAGGTATATTTATCTAGAGAACTGAGGAAGAGGTATATTTATCTAGAGAACTGAGGAAGAGGTATATTCATCTAGAAAACTGAAGGGGTATATTTATCTAGAGAACTGAAGAAGAGGTATGTTTATCCAGAGAACTGAAGAAGAGGTATATTTATCTAGAGAACTGAAGAAGAGGTATATTTATCTAGAGAACTGAAGAAGATGTATTTATCTAGAGAACTGAAGAAGAGCTATATTTATCTAGATAACTGAAGAAGAGGTATATTTATCTAGATAACTGAAGAAGAGGTATATTTATCTAGAGAACTGAAGAAGAGGTATATTCATCTAGAGAACTGAAGAAGAGGTATATTTATCTAGCGAACTGAAGAAGAGGTATATTTATCTAGAGAACTGAAGAAGAGGTATATTTATCTAGAGAACTGAAGAAGAGGTATATTTATCTAGAGAACTGAAGAAGAGGTATATTTATCTAGAGAACTGAAGAAGAGGTATATTTATCTAGAGAACTGAAGAAGAGGTATATTTATCTAGAGAACTGAAGAAGAGGTATATGTATCTAGATAACTGAGGAAGAGGTATATTTATCTAGAGAACTGAAGAAGAGGTATATTTATCTAGAGAACTGAAGAAGAGGTATATTTATCTAGAGAACTGAAGAAGAGGTATATTTATCTAGAGAACTGAAGAAGATGTATTTATCTAGAGAACTGAAGAAGAGGTATATTTATCTAGAGAACTGAAGAAGAGGTATATTTATCTAGAGAACTGAAGAGGAGGTATCTTTATCTAGAGAACTGAAGAAGTGGTATTTATCTAGATAACTGAGGAAGAGGTATATTTATCTAGAGAACTGAAGAAGAGGTATATTTATCTAGAGAACTGAAGAAGAGGTATATTTATCTAGAGAACTGAAGAAGAGGTATATTTATCTAGAGAACTGAGGAAGATGTATTTATCTAGATAACTGAGGAAGAGGTATATGTATCTAGATAACTGAGGAAGAGGTATATTTATCTAGCAAACTGAAGAAGAGGTATATGTAGGGATAGGTGTCTTCAATGGTTTTGACAGATCATGAACCTAAAGGATTTTCCTGTGCTTCTAAATTAGCGCCATGTGCTCATTTGGCGGGCGAAGCGCGGTGGGGAGAATGCCACAGTATAGAGGCCTGTTCTGCAGTCGTGTGGGTGTGAAGCAACAACAATAGGTCCTCTGTGGCAGTCAGCTGGCCAGTGGCTCAGTCTCAGTCAGCATTGAGCACACATCTGCATACACACAAGAGGCTTCAGCCAGAGGGCGTGGTTGACTGGTGAATGAATATTGAAAATGAGTTTCCATATAAGTGTTAGCCTATCTCTGCATTGAATTATATTTAGTAGTATCAAAACGAGAGTGGAGAGAAAAGAGTGGAAAGAGGCAGTTGTTTGGCAGTTGTTTGAGACTAGAGTCTTTGACTATTCTCTTTGCCTTGGCCCTGTAACGCCTGGTGTAAATGTCCTGGAGAGTGGGAAGCCCACCTCCAATTGTTTGTTTGGCTGATCGAGCCACTCTCTGCAGTCTGCTGCGGTCGTGTGCGGTGCTATTCCCAAACCAGGAGGGGATGTTACCAGTCAGGATGCTCTCTATTGTGCACGAGTAGAAGTTCTTGAGGATCTTCTGACTCACTTTGAACTTCCTTAGGCGCCTGAGGAAGTAGAGGCGTTGCCGTGCCTTATTTATACACTGTCTATGTGTGTGGTGTGGTCCATGTCAAGTCCTCGGATATGTGGACTCCGAGGTACTTGAAACTGTTCGCTCTCTCAACAGGTGCCCCGTAGATGCTAAGGTGCCTTGCCCCAGACCTCCTAAAATCCACAATCATCTCTTTCGTTTTGCTGACGTTCAGGGAGAGGCTGTCCTCCCGACACCACAGCGCCAGGTTCTCTACCTCTTCCAGGTAGGCCCTCTCGTCGTTTGCAGAGATCAGGCCCACCACAGATGTGTCATCAGCAAACTTGATGATTGTGTTGCTGTTGTGCTTTGCCACAGTCGTGTGTGTACAGCGAGTAGAGGAGGGGGCTCAGAACACAGCCCTGGGGGGCACCTGTGTTGAGAGTGATGGATGAGGAGGTGCAGTGTCCTGCTCTCACCACTTGGGGTCTTCCTGTCAGGAAGTCCAAGAGCCCACTGGCAGAGGTCGTAGTTCAAGCCAAGGTCTCCACCTCGCTCGGAGGGGACTATGGTGTTGAATGCTGAGCTGTAGTCAATAAGTAGCATTCTCACATAGTTCCCCTGCCTCTGTCACATAGTTCCCCTGCCTCTGTCACATAGTTCCCCTGCCTCTGTCACATAGTTCCCCTGCCTCTGTCACATAGTTCCCCTGCCTCTGTCACATAGTTCCCCTGCCTCTGTCACATAGTTCCCCTGCCTCTGTCACATAGTTCCCCTGCCTCTGTCACATAGTTCCCCTGCCTCTGTCACATAGTTCCCCTGCCTCTGTCACATAGTTCCCCTGCCTCTGTCACATAGTTCCCCTGCCTCTGTCACATAGTTCCCCCTATGTTGGCTCTGTTGTGTTGCCTTAGACTGGAGGCAGCAGGGTGTCACAACTACTGAAGTGGATTCTGCTCTTTATATATATAAATGCTAAGGACTGGCTAATGAGTTCTGCAAAAACCTACAGAAACTATTTTCCTGGCCATGCGTCTGCAAATACTGGGTGAGTCAAACTATTTTCCCCTCTGTAAGCTTTGCAATAGAACTCACTCAGGTTGTGCGTTTTTGGGGGGGAAAGCGTGATATTGGTTGTTATCCCTATTTGCTGTGTGTGTCTGTGTGTGTGTGTGTGTGTGTGTGTGTGTGTGTGTGTGTGTGTGTGTGTGTGTGTGTGTGTGTGTGTGTGTGTGTGTGTGTGTGTGTGTGTGTGTGTGTGTGTGTGTGTGTGTGTGTGTGTGTGTGTGTGTGTGTGTGAGTGATTGGGAGAGAAATGGAGAGAAACTTGGTTATTTTTTCAACTGCCATGATGACGTTGATATTGCATACAATATTTAGCCATCGCCTGCGTCCACTGTGATACACGATGAGACCCGTGTGTGTGACGTGTTGGTGTTGTGAGTGTCCAGGCTCGTGAGTCCACCGGCTGTTGGGTGGCCTGTTCATCTTGATAAATAAAAAATATGCAAGTGTGCTTTTTGTTGGGAGTGCCAACTTCTCTATTGCTTGATACATTATTAATTGTTTAATGAAACTCTGTAAGTGCGGCTGTTGTTGGGGTGCCGAGTTCTCTATTGCACAGCCTATAAGTTATTGATCGCTTTAGGAAACTCATATGTGGTCCGGCTCCACTCGAGCTTTTAACCATAATTTAGACATTAAAGTAGAGTAAGGGGCGAGAGAGAGAGCGAGAGAGAGAGAGAGAGAGAGAGAGAGAGAGAGAGAGAGAGTGAGAGAGAGTGAGAGAGAGTGAGAGAGAGTGAGAGTGAGAGAGAGAGAGAGAGAGAGAGAGAGAGAGAGAGAGAGAGAGAGAGAGAGAGAGAGAGAGAGAGCGAGAGCGAGAGAGAGAGAGAGAGAGAGAGAGAGAGAGAGAGAGAGAGAGAGAGAGAGAGCGAGAGCGAGAGCGAGAGCGAGATAGAGATAGAGATAGAGAGAGAGAGAGAGAGAGAGAGAGAGAGAGAGAGAGAGGGAGATGAAGGGCAATTTGTATCACAATTTTGTATCACAAACAGTACTGTATTTGCAAATCTGGTATGTCATAAATGTATAGATGTAGCAGTACTGTCTATCTGTATGTCATGTATTGTCATATATGTTATGATGGATTGAAAATGGGGGACCCTGATGTAAACAAGACGAAAGTCTTTCTCTGGTCTGCATCCTCTTAACAATTGTATGTATTGAGCTGTACTGTACTGTACCCATTCTGCAATCTGTTAATACACTTTTCAATCAATCAATCAATCAATCAATCAATGATGAAGGGTCTGTAAAGACAAAGGCACTGGAAAGTGAGAACTTTAGTGAAAAGGAGAGACACAGAGGGAGGGAGGGAGAGATGGAGGTTTTATTTCTTCATGCAGAATCCAGTCAATCAGCGAACATGACAGAAATGTAATTATACCTCTAGGTCTCACACAGCTCTCACAGGGCTGTGAACACACACTATTATTGTGTGCACACACACACACACACACACACACACACACACACACACACACACACACACACACACACACACACACACACACACACACACACACACACACACACACACACACACACACACACACACACACACACACACACACACACACACACACACACACACACACACACACACACACACACACACACACACACACACACACACACACACACACACTGAGTGACAAGGTTATGTAGAACAAACAAGGGAGAGTGTGTGGAGAATTATATTTGTATGGATTTTTATCAGTATAATATTTACTGATAGCCTCAAGGCACACAAATCTAATTCCACTATTTTCGAAGCTTCCAGAGATGGTTATTATTCAGCCAGTGACATTTAGTATCATTCTCGCTCTCAATCTGACATTTATTGGCGTGTTGTTTTCCATAAGTCCCCGAGTCAATGGACAATAGAGAGAGGACAGAGAGAGGGGAGAGAGAGGAGGACAGAGAGAGAGAGAGAGAGAGAGAGAGAGAGAGAGAGAGAGAGAGAGAGAGAGAGAGAGAGAGAGAGAGAGAGAGAGAGAGAGAGAGAGAGAGAGAGGACAGAGAGAGGAGGATAGAGAGAGGAGGACAGAGAGAGGAGGAGACAGAGAGGAGGACAGAGAGAAAGGAGGAGAGAGATGAGGAGAGAGATGAGGAGAGAGAGAGAGGACAGAGAGAGGAGGAGGATAGAGAGAGGAGGACAGAGGGAGGGGAGAGAGAGGAGGACAGAGAGAGGAGGACAGATAGAGGAGGACATAGAGAGGAGGAGACAGAGAGGAGGACAGAGAGAGAGGAGGAGAGAGATGAGGAGAGCGATGAGGAGACAGAGAGAGAGGACAGAGAGAGGAGGATAGAGAGAGGAGGACAGAGAGAGGGGAGAGAGAGGAGGACAGAGAGAGGAGGGCAGAGAGAGGAGGACAGATAGAGGAGGGCAGATGGAGGAGGACAGAGAGAGGAGGGCAGATAGAGGAGGACAGATAGAGGAGGGCCGCCACACCAGGACAATGGATCTCTGTGTTAATAGGAATTAGAGGTTGAGGACAATGAACAAAATTCACATGGTGGACATTCTGCTCTCGTGTCGTGCTCAGAATGGGATTCATTTCCACCCTGTTCCCACCTCTCTCACTGTCATCTCTAATAAAGCAGAAACTATATATATATATAATCTTCACAAAGGTAATTTCATGCTCCTTGTGTCTAAGGGGTGATATCGGTACATTTATGCATATGTATTGGGAATGCCCCCCTGTTAAGATATTCTGGGAAGAAGTAACCACACAATTATCAGAATTTTTTATTTCTGACCATACCTGTACTGCCTTCTGTATTGTTGTTGAATGATGTTTCTCAGTTATCAAACTCTGTACAGCTAAAGAGACTAATTTTGTCCGGTCTTACGGCTGCTAAAAAGCTGATAGCATCACGCTGGATTCAACCGGATAAGATGTGCCGGAAGGTATGGGTTCTTACCTATCTCAATGTGATTTATCTAGAGATATCTACCGCAAGAATTTTAGGTGTCAATGAAGCCAGCATTGCAATCTGGTTAGAAGTGGTGGAGAGAATAAAGGTTAGCATATGAATTGTAATCCTTGGTTAGAAACGAAATAATGGATGGATTATCCAAGGGGGGTCCTGAGGGGGGGGGGCAGAAGAGCGAGCAAGAGCATATGTATGTATTGTATTGTATTGTATTGTAAGTATTATGTATATATCTTGTAACTTACATTTATATTGATCCAAATAATGGACTGTATAGTCCTGTGATTTATTGTGGATATTTACTGTTAATGTTTGTGTGTCTAGTTTTATGTCATGTCAAAAAAAAAAAAAAAAATTTGTAAAAAAAAAAAAAAAAAAAAGTGTAATTTCAATACACATTCTATACTAATGTTATTGTTATGAGGGCATTAGCCCCCTCTCTCATGCGACAGCAATCTGTGTTGTGTTTACAATGTGACAACATAGGCCTAGTAATATAGGACACTTGTACATGTACTTGTGCAACCCAGGACCATTTATAGTAACTTTCAGGGCTTTTGTGCGTTTTCAATTTCGCAATAATTACAAACCTCACTTTTTTTTCTTTCTTTTTACTATAGATGATTTTCACTTTTCCACTGTCACTACAGTGTTATTCCCAAACCAGGAGGTGATGTTACCAGTCAGGATGCTCTCTATTGTACATGAGTAGAAGTTCAGCCAAGGGTTAGTGTGCTTCAATTATGTCTTGACTGACAATTGACAATTGTTGAAAACAAATGTGCAGAAATATTATTTGGGACTTCCAGATAAGAGAACATTTTAGTTATTTATTTGAAATGTATAACTTGCTAAACCTTTTAAACAAAAGACTAAAAGCAGTTTTTCCATTTTCCAGTCGACTGTAGATGTAGCTGTTTGACAAGTTATGTAGAACAAACATATGACTCTTAACCAACAAACCTGCTCAGACTATAACGTATTATGACCGATAGGATACAGACCGCCATCTGCACCTTGTGTATACTGTTTACTTTTACTCATAGTATTATAGTCAGATCAAAAATTTAAAAGATTGCCTATATTTATTGTAACGTATATTATGACCGATAAGGCATACAGACCCTCATCTGCATCTTTGTTTATACCGTTTAATTTTCTCATATTTTAATTGTATTGCCGATATTAATGTATTTCCTCTATTACCCTGCACATACCTGTACCTCCCCCATGCTACTATGAATGAATGAATGAATGAATGAATGAATGAATGAATGAATGAATGAATGAATGAATGAATGAATGAATGAATGAATGAATGAATGACGCCACATTTCCCCAAGGGGATCAATAAAAGAATATCTTATCCTCATTTGAACCCGTTTCTGCGGATACTGGCCTTTGGATACAATACACTGGATTCCTCTCAGAAAGTAAAGTTCAGATGTTTATTTCTCAGTGTGTTATGGGTCTATTAAACCTTGCATCAGATTTTATGGTTCAGTGATATGGGAAGGTTGCGATCCGAGAAAATGGCGAGATCAAGAGTACTGATGTTCTGTGTTCTGTGTTCTCAGAGTACTGATGTTCTGTGTTCTGTGTTCTCAGAGTACTGATGTTCTGTGTTCTGTGTTCTCAGAGTTCTGATGTTCTCTGTTCTGTGTTCTCAGAGTACTGATGTTCTCTGATCTGTGTTCTCAGAGTTCTGATGTTCTGTGTTCTGTGTTCTCAGAGTTCTGATGTTCTCTGTTCTGTGTTCTCAGAGTACTGATGTTCTGTGTTCTGTGTTCTCAGAGTACTGATGTTCTGTGTTCTGTGTTCTCAAGAGTACTGATGTTCTCTGATCTGTGTTCTCAAGAGTACTGATGTTCTCTGATCTGTGTTCTCAAGAGTACTGATGTTCTGTGATATGCAGAAGTGACCGGCATGTGCTAGCACATACATGCACAGCACACGCACACACCTATGAGCTTTTCGTTTTTCTTTCTATTGATTATGTATGTGATATATGACTGATTTACACGGAATGTTTCATATTTGTATGTGTATATCTGTGAGGACCCCAGGAAGAATAGTCAACACGTTGATGATGACTAATGGGTATCCTAATAAACACAAACATAAACACTGAATTTGTCTTAAATGCAATAAAGTATCTAATCTAATCACGCTCTTTGTAAACCGTCTGGTAATAAAGCTGTGGCTCCAGCCCCAGACGCCCTCTAAACTAAATGTCTGGGCTGGACGCTGGACGCGACGCGGTGAATACAGTGATTCAGCTCGATGGGATTATGAGAGTGAGCTCATCGGCTGGATGTTTATTCAAGCGGCAGAACGTTTCCCCCTCGATTCATCCAACAGCCCAACACAACTATTTACACCTTTTATGGATTGATATTCAGATTTATTTTCATATTATTGGTATCAGCATTTTTTTTTTCTTTAACCCTTTCACTACCACACTACAGCAGGTTAACCCTTTACTATCACACTACAGACCGTCTGCAGTGTGATAGTAAAGGGTTAACCCTTTGTCACGTGGCAGTGACATGGTTAACCTTCTGTATGGTCACAGTGCAAGGGTTAACCCTTTGGTAGTGTGGTAGTGAACGGGTTTAAAGTCCTTTTTTATGTTATGCCTGCACTCCGCGGACACAGCCACCACTATCTCTCTGGGACACAGTCTGACTCCCATGTCCCGCCCACAGCATTATCAGATTGGTTGAAACATGAAGAATGACGAGTAGACCCCGGCCAACCACTCTTCTCCGTGAGTGGATGAGAGGTGTGGAAAAGTCAGAAGCTCCATGAAGCAGAGTTTACCTTCACCCAATAGGGAGGTGTAGTGGTTACTTCCTGGTCTATAGGGAGGTGTAGTGGTTACGTCCTGGTCTATAGGGAGGTGTAGTGTTTACATCCTGGTCTATAGGGAGGTGTAGTGGTTACGTCCTGGTCTATAGGGAGGTGTAGTGGTTACTTCCTGGTCTATAGGGAGGTGTAGTGGTTACGTCCTGGTCTATAGGGAGGTGTAGTGGTTACGTCCTGGTCTATAGGGAGGTGTAGTGGTTACTTCCTGGTCTATAGGGAGGTGTAGTGGTTACGTCCTGGTCTATAGGGAGGTGTAGTGGTTACGTCCTGGTCTATAGGGAGGTGTAGTGGTTACTTCCTGGTCTATAGGGAGGTGTAGTGGTTACATCCTGGTCTATAGGGAGGTGTAGTGGTTACTTCCTGGTCTATAGGGAGGTGTAGTGGTTACTTCCTGGTCTATAGGGAGGTGTAGTGGTTACGTCCTGGTCTATATGGAGGTGTAGTGGTTACTTCCTGGTCTATAGGGAGGTGTAGTGGTTACGTCCTGGTCTATATGGAAGTGTAGTGGTTACTTCCTGGTCTATAGGGAGGTGTAGTGGTTACTTCCTGGTCTATAGGGAGGTGTAGTGGTTACGTCATTGGTGTTTCCCGCGCGCATCTAGTTTTTTATCAACCCATTTCCAGTTCCGCGTTCGCGTTCTGCGATCTGATTGGCCACTGACGTTTCTGGTCGTGTGACATGTGCGGCCAATCGTGTGACGCCTGTTTCTATCACCGGTTAAGAGGTCGTCCCTCACAGCGCCGTGATGAAGTGACGTCATCTGTTTGTGACGCTCTGTACCGGAAATGTAGTCCATTTCCGTTTTTTTTCCGACGTGGCATATTAGTAGGGCCTGAAACTACATGCTACTTTTTATTTTGTGTTGATAAACCAATAAATAACTGTACCAGGATCATTTCAATTCGATGCTAAATAAACTTTTACGCATGCGTAAAATGTGCCTGATTAAATTTTACAGGCGTTGTATTTTTATCAATATCTTGGCCATTTCTTGTGCTAGAATCAAACGTAAAAAAACTGGGCGGAAGTGCCGAGAGAGGCGGAAGTTGGCTGTGAGAAAAGAAGAGTAGAAGAAGAACGAAAGTGAGAGAGAATTCATTCACAAAATAATTTCTGCCGAACACACACGTTTTTCAAGCCAGCAAAACTTTAGCAGTAGTAGTTAAACTCATAACAGTAGTAGTAGCAGTAGTATTAGTAGTAGTAGTAGTATTAGTAGTAATAGTACTATTAAGCGGTGCAGGGGGAAGGCAAGCGGTGCAGGGGGAAGGCTAAGAGAATCATCAAGGACTCCAGCCACCCGAACAACTGCCTCTTTGAACTGCTGCGGTCAGGCAAGCGATACCGGAGTCTTAAGGCGAGCACAGAAAGACTCAGAAGAAGCTTCTATCCCCAGGCCATCAGGCTGCTAAACGAACAATAAACACTATGCAACAACCATCAAATGCACACAGCACACACACCCACACGCACACACTCACTTAAACAAACAACACACTGCAGCACCCACTCTCCACACTTTAGATCACACAAACACACTTTATATTTATTGATAAAGGATTTGCACTACAACTCGTACACCTACTGTACATTGTACCTAAATTGCACCTCATCCCATTTCTGCCTTGCACTATATAGTATTGTATATTAGTACACTGCATAGTATATTGTATATTATATGGTAACTCAGTTACGTCTATTCTGCATCGAACATTGTACATATGTCTAAACTGAACACTGTGACCTAATTTTTTTTACTTCTAATTTACATGCTATACTATATTATTTTATTTCATACTTATCTTGTCTTGCACAGTCTCTGGAGCGTAACAGTAAGAAGCATTTTGTATAAAAGTATTCTGTACTTCTGTATGACAACTATTAAAGAAACTCGAAACTTGAAACTTGAACTAGTAGTAGTTTTTAGTAGTAGCTATCCGGTAGCTAACATGAGGCGAGGTGAACCCTGTGTCTGCTCTGTGCCTCTGTGGAGTTCTCTCTATGCTGGAGAAGAGGATGTGAGAGAGCTGCTAGGGGACGATACATCATCTGAAGAATCTTCAGATGATTCAGATGTTGACGATCCATCTTTTGTAGATGACAACAACGAGAGTTAAATACACTTATTTTGGACATTTATTGCTTTTGTTAAGTTGAATAATGCACCTTTTGTTTAGTCAGTCACACTCTTACTTGTTGGGTTTGCAAAGAAAGGCTTGCTTGCAATCCTTTGGATTGTAAATATGTGTATATGTGCTGTGCTGTGTGCTGTATAAGATACGAGATTCCTTGTTGAATGTTGAACATAATGTGCTTTTTATTGTTTTCTACAGTGAGGAGGAAGGTGGGGGGTTGGGAGCAGAACTGCCTTCAACCAGTTCAGTGCAGGCGAGACATGGAAGGAGGGCTAACCAAGACAGGTGAGAGACTTATTATTATTATTATTATTATTATTATTATGGAAGTT
Organism: Notolepis coatsorum; assembly: GCF_963971535.1. NCBI lineage: Eukaryota > Metazoa > Chordata > Actinopteri > Aulopiformes > Paralepididae > Notolepis > Notolepis coatsorum. The sequence continues at coordinate 158,430,150 of NC_140171.1, read as the reverse complement.
TAGTGCTTTTGTTTAGTTATAATTCTGTTCATAAAAGTTGAAAATAATGTATTTTTACATGTCATTATCTACAGCAATGATTTGCCTGGGACATCTAGGGGGGCAGGGCGTGCCCAAGCCCGGTCCAGGTCAAGAAATTACCCAGACAGGTGAGACAGACCTATTATGGATGTTTATTGCTTTTTTATTATTACTAGGTTTGCAGACTTTGTACGTAATATATACAGAATGGAATGTTGAGTGTATATACAGTGTGTGTGTGTGTTGTATGAGCAGTGTTTTATATGTACAATGTGTGTGCCATTTATGTGCAGACATGATGACCAGACTGCTCCAGCGCCAGGCAGGAGATCAGACGCCCTGGAAGACCGACAGGGATCCTGATACAGCCCCTCAGCCCCCCGCAGACCACCAGGACCCCAGCTAGACCCCCATGCCACGTATACCCCGAAGGAGCTCTTCATGCTATATTTCACCATTGATACCATGAAGACCCTGTGTATCAACACAAACAAGAACGCGGCAAAGAACCAGGCAAGTTTCAAGTTTCTTTATTAGCTGTCATACAAAAATACATAATACTTTTATATGAAATGCTTTTTCCTGTAAAATGTGACTAACTGAGTTACAATACAATATACAGGCACTGGGGCAAAAGACCAAGTGGGAGGATATCGGCGCAGACGAATTGTACAAGTTCATCAGCCTGCTGCTGTACACAGGGCTCGCCCCACTGTCATGTCTCCAGGACTACTGGAAGGTCCAACACCTTCTCTCTGTGCCCCTACCAAGAATGGTCATGTTCCGGGACAGATTCAGGTATAATATATAGTCCTGTATAGTGTACATCGTGTCCCATATGTTACTTATGTTTATAGTGTCCTATGTTATATGACTTATATGACTTTGACTTCAGGTCAATCTTGTGGAACCTCCACCTGAGCGATCCCGAGGAGGATGCCAGGAACAACGCCAGGAAGGGAACAAACTGTTATGACCGACTGTTCCGCATCAAGCTGCTCATCCAGGACATCGGTGAGGCCTGCAAGGTGCACTACCACCCTAAGAGGAACCTGGCAGTCGATGAGAGGATGGTGGCCACGAAGGCGAAGACCGGCATGACTCAGTATATGAAGGACAAGCCGACCACATGGGGGGTCAAACTGTTTCTGCTCGCTGACTCGGATAACGGCTACACCATCGGCTTCAATGTTTACATTGGGAAGGCACACATCCCAAGAAGTGAATACGGTGAACCTATGATGCTGTTATAATTATGGACCTCATTGAGCCAGGATGGCTTGGGACTGGATACCACATTTATGTGGATAATTTCTACACCAGTCCCAAGCCCTCCTCTACTCCCTGTACACACATGACTGTGTGGCTCAGCGGAATAACAACACAATCATCAAATTTGCTGACGACAGTAGTGGTGGGCCTGATCTCTGCAAACGACGAGAGGGCCTACCTGGAAGAGGTCAAGGTCCTGGCGGGATGGTGCCAGGAGAACAGCCTCTCCCTGAACGTCAGCAAAACAAAGGAGATGATTGTGGACTTTAGGAGGTCGAGGGTCAGGGACTACAGCCCCCTCAGCATCGACGGGGCACCGGTTGAGATAGTGAACAGTTTTAAGTACCTCGGAGCCCACATATCCGAGGACTTGACATGGACCTCACACATTGACAGTGTTGTGAAGAAGGCACGACAACGCATCTACTTCCTCAGGCGCCTAAGGAAGTTCCAAGTCAGTCAGAAGATCCTTAAGAACTTCTACTCATGTACAATAGAGAGCATCCCGACTGGCAATATCACCTCCTGGTTTGGGAATAGGACTGCACAAGACCGAAGCAGACTACAGAGAGTGACACGTTCAGCCGAACGCACAATTGGAGGGGGGCTTCCCACCCTCCAGAACATTTACAACAAGCGGTGCAGGGGTAAGGCTAAGAGAATTATCAAGGACTCCAGCCACCCAAACAACTGCCTCTTTGAACTGCTGCGGTCAGGCAAGCGATACAGGAGTCTCATGGCGAGCACAGAAAGACTCAGAAGAAGCTTCTATCCCCAGGCCATCAGGCTGCTCAACGAACAATAAACACTATGCAACAACCATCAAATGCACACAGCACACACATCCACATGCACACACTCACTTTAAACAAACAACACACTGCAGCACCCACTCTCCACACTTTAGAACACCTAAACACACTTTATATTTATTGGTAAAGGATTTGCACTACAACCCGTACACCTTACTGTAAATTGTACCTAAATTGTACGTCATCCCATTTCTGCTTTGCACTATATAGTATTGTATATTAGTACATTGCATAGTATATTGTATATTGTATGGTAACTCAGTTACTTCTATTCTGCATCGAACATTGTACATATGTCTATACTGAACACTGTGACTTCTATTTTTACTTCTATTTTTACATGCTATACTATTTTATTTCATACTTATCTTGTCTAGCACAGTCTCTGGAGCGTAACAGTAAGAAGCATTTTGTATAAAAGTATTCTGTACTTCTGTATGACAACTATTAAAGAAACTTGAAACTTGAAACTTGAGCTGTTCCTGGACTTGCTGGCCATGAAGTTGGGAGCCTGTGGCACCTACAGGGAGAACAGGAAAGAGTGTCCCAAGAGGAGAGCTAATGGCCTCACTAAGAAGTCGGAGAGAGGTCTCATTCGCTGGATCAGAGACGGGTCCCTGGTCTTCGTAAAGTGGAAGGACTCAAAGTTGGTATGTATGTATATATGTATGTATGTATGTATGTATGTATGTATGTATGTATGTATGTATGTATGTATGTATGTATGTATGTATGTATGTATGTATGTATGTATGTATGTATGTATGTATGTATGTATGTATGTATGTATGTATGTATGTATGTATATATGTATGTATTTGTTTTGTTATTCTTATTTGTGACTTTGTTCTGTCTAAATGTCTACTGTGAGCGATTTGTAGTGTCAAATTTCAAATGTCCCTCGGGATGATTAATTTCTATTCTATTCTATCTAGGTGTCTGTGTGCTCCACCATCCACCCAGCTATCACACCTCCTGGTCAGACGGTTCTGAGGAAGTTCAAGGAGGCCGATGGGAGCTGGACGGTCAAGACATTTCCGTGCCCCACCCCCATCATAGAGTATAACAAGTATATGGGTGGAGTCGACTTATCCGACCAGCTCATACAATATTACTCAACCCACCTGAGAACTGGCCGGTGGTATCGCACCATCTTTTTCCACTGTCTCGACATTGCTACCACCAACGCCTACATTCTGCACTGCGAGATCTGTAAGGCGAAGCAGGAAGCGCACCTCTGCCACAAGGAGTTCATATGGGTGATGATGGGCGAGCTGTGTGGACTGGACAGCACAAGAGCTCCTCTTGACAGGAACGCAAGCCATCTCCCTGTTCCCATCGCCCCTCCCGCAGCGGACAAGAGCCAGAAAGCCACCGCTGGCCATAAGACCTGCGTACGGTGCACCAAGGCGGGAAAAAGGAATCTCACGGCATGGAAATGCAAGTGCTGCGATGTCGCCCTCTGTCTCATTATAGACAGAAACTGTGTAGTGTACTTTTTTTTTTAGGATCCGCCTCAGGCATCCTGCACTCTATATGACTGCACTCTAGTCATATGTGTACTGTATATTGAATATTCCTCTTTACTTATTTTTAACTTTTTTTTACTATAAAACTTTTTTTTTTTTTTTACTTTTTTTGTAAAAGAAAATAAAAAAAAAGCATGATGGTGATAATTTCCAGTTGAGAATACAAATTTCGTGTTTATTACCTGTGTATGGAGAAAATAATGCTTTGTAAATTGAATTCTGTTCTGTTCTCTTTTTTTATGTATATATTCTACCTGAGGGTGCATTTCCACTGTTTTATATGCTTCATTGACTATGTTTGCATTTGTTTATAGTAAAAAGAACACATTTTCTCAATCGGTTTTTGTGTTTTGTGTTGTACATTATGCTAACTAACTATCTATCAGTCATATAGGCGAGACTGTGCTGAAAAAAAGGATACCAAACATACCATGGTAAAACATTTTAAAATGGGAATTATACAATTTAAATCAAAATTAGCCAAAACATTGAAAATATCCCAGGACCCCGAAGAAGTTGGTTAAGGTTAGTGTTTGTCTTTAGAGCAGGGCGATAGAACACCAGCCCTGATTCCAAACTCTAACCTTAACCAACTTCGAAAGAGTCGCCTAAGCTTAACCAGTGATAAACTAGGCGTTAGGTAGTTTGCATGCTGTTCGAGGCGGAAATGGGCGCACATTGGGCGCACATGTCACATGACCAGAAACGCCAGTGGCCAATCAGATCGCACCAGAAACGTCGGTGGCCAATCAGATCGCAGAACGTGAACGCGGAACTGGAAATGGTTGGTAAAGACGCTTCCCGCGTGGTCCACCCTTCTTGAAATTGCCATGTATTTCGAATGGACCCATTTCTAAATCGTCACGTTTAAAACCTGTAGCATAGAAATTAATGACAGGAAGGAGCTGACAACTCATAAAACGTCCGCTATGGACACAAGCCCTTAGGCGACACCACTGAACGACAGGCGTTCTACTGGTAAGTGTAGTTCTTTTTTAACAACAAATTAAACAACCTTTTAAGTTAACTTTATTTCAACCAAAAATGCTTAAACAATATTAGTGATAGAAGGGAACTCAGTTTGTGCAAAAAAGGAAAGCTTGCCAATGTTCATGAAGCAGAATTATTACAATAGCTGATAATACTATATAATAATATATATAATGTTCCCAATGATAAATCCCTATACGGGTGGACCACGCGGGAAACTAAAGTGACGTCAGACTACACCTCCCTATAGACATAACATCTCAAAGATGATTTTTTCCAAAGAAAGAAGAGCGTGCCAGAGTTCACAACTCACTGTAACATTAGTTTATCTGTCTCCCTCATCTCTCTCTCCCCCTCTTTCATACACACATGCATGCATACATACACATAAAGGGGCTTCTATCCTCAGGCCATCAGGATGCTCAATGACAATGACACTATGTAACAACACTATGTAATCTACACTCACAGCACACACATCCACACTCACTTTAAATAAACACGCACCATAACACCCACTTTACTCAGTTTAGACACTTTAACACACTTTATATTTATTAGTAAAGAGATTTGCACTACAATTCATACCTCATTGCACCTTACCCTAAGTTTGTACCTCATCCCATTTCTGCATTGTATACTGTCACTCTTTTTACTCTGTATTGAACACTTTATTTGACGTACTTTTGACTCATACAGAAAAAAAACATTTCATGATAAAGTATTCTGTATTTTACTATGACAATTAATAAACAAACTTGAAACTTGAACTTGAAACATCTTAAATACAGCCGTCTGTAGATTTTACTTTACTCTTTCCACTAATATCGCTTTCAGAAAAGACACGGTTCTGTTTCTGGTTCCGTTCTGGAGTCTCAGAACCTTGGTGTTTTCTGGCGAACCGGCTTGTGTTCACACCAGTCTAACCCTTTCACTGCCACACGACAGAAGGCTAACCCTTTACTATCACACAACCGACGGCGATGCTCCATCATTAGCATCATTAGCTCCGCGAATGCTAATGATGGAGCATCGCCGCCGGTTGTGTGATAGTAAAGGGCTAACCTTCTGTATTGTCACAGTGAAAGGGTTGTCGTGTTGCAGTGAAAGGGTTAAGTGGAACCACAGGTCCACCGCCCTCCATCTCTCGCTCTTCACAGAGTCTACAGGCGACAGCGTCGTTCTGCTCAATCTTACCCTGAATTACCTACTGGATCCAAATATTTTACAAGCACTGCTTCTTAGATGTTGAACGTTTAGCAATAATTAGCATGCGTTAACCCTTTCACTGCCACACGACAGCCGGTTAACCCTTTCACTGTGACAATACAGAAGGTTAGCCCTTTGCTATCACACAACCGACGGCGATGCTCCATCATTAGCATCATTAGCTCCGCGGGTCGGTTGTGTGATAGTAAAGGGTTAACCTTCTGGCGTGTGGCAGTGAAAGGGTTAACAACTAAACTAGCTAGCAGTGATGGTGCATATATTTCACAACGTACCAACATTAATGGATTGATGACTTAACACTTTGACTGCCATGAAACGTCTTTTCACGTCATTGCTGGCCATGCTCAAGTTGCCGGGGGACGCTGTACAGCGTCCTTATATCAATATTTCAAAAATCTGCGATCGGATTCATTTGTCCCCTCCGCTGGCCTGAGATCCACCAGCAGGACCCACTGAGCTCTCTGGCGGTTCAGGAGCGCCATCTGGTGGCCGATCGGCGCAATCGCCAAACAGGATGTTGAATAGAGGTTGTCCTAGACGACCGTAGTACTTCCGGCGCTCGCTATAGGTCCCGCGACTCTGGCTCGTCACACTACACAGTGATCGATTGCCAATAACTCGATAAACAACATGATTTGGACGTATATACCATTATACAAGCTGGAGATGGACCGGGTAAATTTACATCCCATAATGATAAGATTTCAACTCGACGATGATCGCCCAACGGCGCGCGGAGACTGGGGTGAGTTTCAGCGTGTAACGTTACCGTCTTCGATACTAACTGTTATTATCAACATTTGACCCACATTAGATGATTGGTATAACGCTGCCCACGGAATTATAAACGCCCCCTAGCCCATCCGGTCAACATCAGATGACGTGTAGTAACTTCTAGAAGTACGTCTTTTATATCGCGCTGATTGCCATAAAACTGTATTGCATCATCAATATAATGCATTTGGGGCTATAGATCACGTTCTGGAGAAAGCTGCAGAAAGAGATGAAAACATACTTATACATTAGACCATACTTTACTATGAATATGTGAATGAAAAAGTTTAACGTTGCTACACAATGAAAGCAATAGAATTTAAAAAGTTATAGCCATGCAAAGAAGGGGTACTTCTCCATAGACAAATAGAGCCGGCAACCTATGGTATATCATTAATTTAACCCAAGGCAACCAAAGTGTTAATAATAATAATAATAATAATAATAATAATAATAATAATAATAATAATAATAATAATAATAATAATAATAATAAAACTTTATTTGTATAGCACCTTTCATACATAAACTGCAGCTCAAAGTGCTTCACAACAGAAAAAAGACTTAGCACATAAAGTGCAGACATATAAAATCACAGTTTTTCACATTAGGATCTAACATCCCAACAGGCCACCTTGTTTATGGTTAGTTTAATGTTGTTTAATGTTTATGGTTTGTTTAATGTTAGCAGCCCACTAAACTCTCTTTGACCATGCCAGACCAAATAATCTCCTTTTGAGGTTTAACCTATTTGTGACACATGAACTCAACAGGTGGTCAATTCAAACAGAGAACATGATTTCCACTGCTGTGATGGTAGGGGTGGGAATCACCAGAGGCCTCACAATATGATATCATCACGATACTTAAGTCACGATACGATAGTATTGCGATTCAAAATATATTGCGATATGCTGAGTATTGCAATATTAATATTGCGATATATTGCGATTTTTATTACCTTTTTTCAACTGCAAAGTAAAACTTTGTCAACATGTTTTATCTAATAAAATAAAGTTTTCAGTCTGTTCATCTCACTTCAATAATTTTTATTGCAGAACATGGTATTTTCTCAAGCAGACAGATGTCAACACTGTAATCTGTGTTGCATGTACCTGACACACTGAACTGTTTGTATTACAGTCATATTCCAACTTAACTGAATGCACACATGTGCGTGTGTGTGGACTACTGTACTATTGCAGGTATTGAAATGAACAATGCAACTTCCTTATACAAAGAAAAAAAATTGCATAATAAAATATCAATACTTGGCATCCTTGTGTCAACAGTATCGCCACGCAAAGAATCGCAATACTATACTGTATGGATATTTCCCCCCACCACTAGTCTAGAGGTCGTTTCAGAGAGGAGGAGGAGAAAGAAGACTAACTGGTCCCTGCACAGACTCTGGCACATTGTGTTATTATTATTATTGATAGTGTACCTATGTCTCACCTTCCCGGCTGACTAGACGATCACCTTTATTCTTATATTTGTATTCATAGGTTGTGTTGTTCTTTACAGTATCTACTATCTCATGTTTTCATATTTTATTGTCACTTCTATTACCATGTCTGTAACTCCACTCCACCCCGTGATGTTGCCCCTTTGAGTGGCAACAATGAGAAGACCTGCCCTATTGGTGCTCTTTCAATGGTCTAAACTTGACCATGTGCCCCCTGCGGTTGAAAAACGTCACACTAAAGTTCCCTATTGAGTGGCGAACATGAGAGGACGTGCCCTATCGGCTGCCCTTCACATGGGAAAACATAGCAAGGACATGAAATAACGTGTCTCAATGAGTGCTCTGTTAGTGGATCAAATGTGATGCAGCTTACTAGGGCAGGCTTTCCCAAAGTGGGTGCCATGATGACGACAGTCTAGGGCATGCGGCTCTTTAGCCAATCAGCTGCGGGCGGCTCCCTGGCCCAAATCTTTTTTTTTTATTTATTTTTTTACTTTATTTATTTCTTTTTTCTTATTTTGGAGATCGATGTCATACTGTGACACTGAAATGAAAAAATATTTCATCAACTAAAATATTTAGTCAACAAAACTATTTCATCAACTAAAATATACAGTACGTCACACCCCGCGCCTCTCCCTGCCGTCTGCAAGTGGCTAATCTTGAGTTTCCGACCCCCCAGTAAGCTAACCATGGATAAATCCAGAAAAAGGAAAGTCTGAGGAAAATAGAGGGTTTAATTCAGCGTGGACAGATTAATTTGCTTTCACGACTAACGATGCAGGCTTACCTGTATGCCTGATATGTGGTGCGAAATTTGCGAACAACGAAAATTTTACTTTATCTTTTATAGATTTCAAAGGACTCAAATAGAGCTGCATAGTTCAGGGTTTTATTTCAAAGTAGGTCTACAGATGCCAGTGTTTTTTCTCCTTTTCTGTGTTTTATTTTAAAGTAGGTCTACACATGGTAGTCTTTTTTCAAAGTGGACTACTTTTTATTTTATAAATGTTCCACAAATAAGGGAAGGACTCAAATATACCTGAATAGTTCAGGGTTTTATTTCAAAGTCGGTCTACAGACACCAGTGTTTTGTCTCCTCTTCTGTGTTTTATTTAAAAATAGGTCTACACAGCCAGTATTTTTTCTCCTCTTCATAAGAGTTTGAGGTTTTCCTTTGTTATAACAGGTAAAAACAGCAATAAAAAGTCAAAATTTTTCTTTTCGTTGCTTTATAATTCCATTAATGCAACAAACTGTGTGCTATAAGTATAAAGTATAATACATCGCAAATTACTTTGGGTATGCAATTGTCAGGCGTTTTATGCTAAATGTGGGGTATGCTTGGGGATATATAAAACGTTATACACTGTGTTATCTTCATTTTAAGGGTAAATAGGTTGTGCGGCTCCCTGAGCATTTTATTTTGTGGGACGAGGGAAAAGTGGCTCTTTTGATAGTAAAGGTTGCTGACCCCTGGTCTAGGGGGTGTTGCCAAATAGTTAAACCCTGCTTATATTCAAAACACATAATATGGCCATTAGGAAATATTTTTTGCAAGCAATGGAGGAAGGATGAGGAGAGTTCAAGGTCCACTTTTAACCCTTTCACTGCCACACGACAGAAGGTTAACCCTTTACTATCAGTAAAGGGCTATAGTATAGTAAAGGGCTAACCTTTATGTATTGTCACAGTGGAAGGGTTAACCGGCTGTTGTGTGGCAGTGAAAGGGTTAAAAAGCAAAAGGGCAAAGCCTGGAATACCTGGACAAACAAGACGCAGGAAGGTACAGGCATAGCTCTTCTACGGAGGACCACCCAGCCCAAGACTTGGAGGAGCACTACCGGGGAATGGGGTCAATGCCATGAGGGGGGGGGGGGGGGGGTCCTACCTGTGACCTGCAGCTTGTCCCCGCTGACCTCACACTTCAGGTAGAGACGTCCCCTCCGCTCGGTGAAGTCCATCCCACACATGCTGGGGACGTTCATCACACACTGGTTATGGACGTTCATATCACAGGCTGGAGGGGGGGGGGGGGGGCAAAGAGGATGGAGACAAGATGACAAAAGGAGTAATTAGCACATCAGAAGCATCAGACAGAAAGTTCTGTTTATCATCATTATTATTATTATTATTATTATTATTATTATTATTATTATTATTATTATCAATTCACTCATTGGGCGCCAACGCTTAAGCGCCAAATACAAGTGTACTCGTTTTTGGATCCTTTGATCTTTTTCCTTTGATCCCCGTTCTAAACACTCGCTCGGAGCTGCCTGTGTCTCCCTGGCACAGCTGCCTACATTGGAATTGCAATGACGATAGAATCCCGCCAGGTGGCAGTATCGCCTACCTTTTGAACTGGGGATATCAGTTGTCTTCCAGTACTGAGTTACCTCCGGCTGCTTCCACCTCGGACTGTGGATCAGGACATAGCAATCGGCTGGAGATTTGGTGCCTCAGACCTATTCTTTCCCGTATGGTAGCCATGCCCAATATACACGAGTAATTGCGATCGCCATGGGACGACTGGGATTTATTCATTTTGGAGTACCTTCTGACTGAGGTATGGTCTATTTTAGGTAACCTGGTGGTTAGAGCCCCCCAGAATCGCAGACGTTACAACTAACTTTAGGTTAGTTGTAACGTTAGTTTAGGTTCGTGTTAACGTTAGATAATGTACAAAATAAACGTATTCCGCTGCTATAGACGTCGCTCTTTTATTTTGAAACCCTCCAGAAAGGAAGTCATTATATTAGCTTTAGTGTCCGGTTAGCTTTAGTGTCCGGTTAGCTCCGTTAGCGTGCAGTATATCAATACCAGCCATTGGATTACTGTTTTCTAAATTGGGGAGGCTTTTAATCGTCAAGGTAAGAGGATTTTAAGTCATGGTATCCATAAACTTCAATCGGTTCGGATCCTTTGAATGAATGAGAATGTCAACAATCACAACGACACGTTGAAATCACTGACTGCGCTCAGAGAGGAGTGGTTAGGCAAAAAATAGTTCAGAGTATATTTGCTTATAAAACGTAATTGTCAAATTCAATTATTTTTTATTTCTCCACGTGGTGAATACACAGGTCACAACATGTTTACATGAACGTTTTGGAGTTGTATTTGGAGTGTATTTCGTGACTGTATACAGTGTAAGGGAACGTCAGGCTCCGGATCTCCCCCACTTCCAAGCTAAGCTAAGCTACGCTAACAGAGCGACTGTTCCCAAAGCTAAATGCACGCACAGAGACAAAAAAGGTATGTATCTTCTTGTATAACTCCAGGGAAGATGTTAAATAAGCTAATTTCCCAAAATGTTGGAGTTTTCCTTTAACACCATATAGTTCAACTTATAATTTACTATACCTCGAACCATCAAAGCTATCGGTCGACTTGCCTTTAAATATAAAGCACCAGCAGATTGGAACAAACTGCCTAGTTCACTCAGATAAGATAAGATATTCCTTTATTGATCCCCTTGGGGAAATTCAGGCTCACTTCATTCATTCATCTCTCACTTCTTACCGGTTATTCAAGATATCTTTATTCACTCATCTACAGATTACTTGCACCTGTTATTGGTTTACTGTGTTAGGGCTTATATGTCGTTTACAGATCAAATGATAATTTTGTATGTGTTTTATAAGGGAACATATATATATATATATTGGTGATCTTCTTGGGAGGAATCAGTGTGGACCGTGGGGGTGAGCTTGGGAGAGTGTCTGTCAGTGTATACGTGCATTTGTTGTCCTGTGTTTTGTTTTGTTATGTATTGTATTGTATTGTATGTTTTGTATCCTATGTTAAGGACCCCCTCGGAAACGAGATAGCATATCTCAAGGGGTTTATCCTTCCAATAAATTTCAAATAACATTTGGTCAATAACCACTCCTAACCTGCTTCTGTTGGAAATATGGGATACTCCTATTACACTCTGCATGCACTTTATTGCGTTTTTATTGTTGCAATCAGTGTGACGGTGCAGCGGAACTGCTGAGAGCGCATCGCAGACGGTTTTAGGACGTCGTACAGTAAAGGTTAATGTAGCAAGTAGTGGATGAAATTACTTTCCCCGGGGAGTCATTTGTAATGTCATTTGTTGGGAAGTAATAATAAATGTGTGATTCATACAATGTTTTGAGTGACTGTGGGTGGGACCTGGGTCCTCAGTGTGCTGCTGTGGGTGGGACCTGGGTCCTCAGTGTGCTGCTGTGGGTGGGACCTGGGTCCTCAGTGTGCTGCTGTGGGTGGGACCTGGGTGCTCAGTGTGCTGCTGTGGGTGGGACCTGGGTCCTCAGTGTGCTGCTGTGCTGTGGGACCTGGGTCCTCAGTGTGCCCCTGTGCAGGGGGTGCTGTGGGGACCTGGGTACTTACTGTCACACTTCATGCCCTGGTGGATCAGCCCGTACAGCAGACCTGGGTACTCACTGTCACACTTCATGCCCTGGTGGATCAGCCCGTACAGCAGGGTACTTACTGTCACACTTCATGCCCTGGTGGATCAGCCCGTACAGCAGACCTGGGTACTCACTGTCACACTTCATGCCCTGGTGGATCAGCCCGTACAGCAGACCTGGGTACTCACTGTCACACTTCATGCCCTGGTGGATCAGCCCGTACAGCAGACCTGGGTACTTACTGTCACACTTCATGCCCTGGTGGATCAGCCCGTACAGCAGGGAGCCACAGTGATCACAGAAGGTGGGGCTGCCATAGCTGTTGCTCTTGAACTTGTGTTTGGTTCTGGGGTCCTGGGGAGACAAGAGGGGGACGTGACGTCAGAAAGGTGACACATGCATTCATTAATCAATGGATCAATCAATCAACGTTAAGATCCAGTCTGCTTTGCTCTAAAAAAGCCAATTCCAAGTTGAAAGTAAAATCACTTTGGGCCTGTTTTGTAAATCCTGTGTTTTACGAGGTGAAAAATATGGGGGAGAAACCAGAAGTATAAAGACTAGACTTCAAAAAAACGAAAGAAAACTAGGCCGATGCCGAGTACCGATCCCATTGTTCAATTAATAAACTGTGTGCCTCACTGTGTGGAAGAGACTGGGATCATTCTTTTGTGCAAGGCAACATCAGGCTTGACTTAAAACATTACTTTTCTAACTTAGTGAAACAAAATGTAACAAATTAACACAGATATAAATGTACTGAATTGTTATTTATTATTAAAATTAAATAACAAATACAGTTATAATAATAATTTAATTTTTTTTTAATAAATTGTCTCCGATACCCGATCTAGCTATTTTAGTCATATCGGGTCCGATATCCGATATCGGATCGGTGCATTAGTTAAGTGATAACGTTATCCAGTCTCTCTCTCTCTCTCTCTCTCTCTCTCTCTCTCTCTCTCTCTCTCTCTCTCTCTCTCTCTCTCTCTCTCTCACTCTCTCTCAAGTAGCCAAAGTACACTATACAACAAACTGGATAGTTGATTTAACTTCATGCTGAAGCCATTCTAAAATCAGCTATAAACGTAAACATGTGTGTGACAGTGTGTGGCTGTGTGCGTGGGCGAGCGCACGTCCCATCTCCGGTCTAGCTGACTGTACCCCTGGCTCTCTTATCATCAGCATTACTAAATAGTAACTCACAGCCACTTGGAAAAGTAACTGTAATCAGATTACTGGCTTGTAAAAAGTACCAAGTTAGATTACTATTTACTGAAAAAAGTAATCAGATTAGAGTAACTAGTTACTAGTTACTGGCATCACTGGTCTTTAGTCGACAGCGAAAGATTGGACAGGTTTCAGCTGTCCTAACTGTACATATTCAGGCATACCAAAATGTGAAAAATATGCAAGTTCAAAGCATCATGTTTTGGTTTAATACTGGTTTACAACGACATCACATATTTTAGTCAACTTTCAAGTTAAAGCCACAATTGTTGAAACACATTACACTGCACATTACTGGACAACGGAAATCAAAGCCATGTTAAACAAATGGTTTTGAGGAAAATCCCAGCCACATTATAACCATGATAATAAGAAATTAAACTACACATTTTTGATCATTCCATTATTAGTAATATGTAGTGCTGTGTAACTTCAAGATTCAAGAGATGTATTCGTCACATACACAAGACATGTAGTGAAATGAAGGTGGCCATGCCCGCCTCGATTGTGCAAAAAATACTAATAATAATAGAATAAAAAAGAATAGATAGACATGATAAAAGGTACTAAGATAAAATACAATACAATGCTAAGCTCACGAATGAAAGGCAATGAGTCCTATATACACTACTATACAATATACAATATACAGCTATGCTACATGTGTGCTTGTGTGTGGAGAGATCACTCACACAAGCAACTTCACATGTAAATGAGATAATAGCCTCATAAAGGAGACACACGACCCATGTTATACACTCATTTTCAACCATTGCCGTGTAAATTTGTCATTCAGTATGCACATGTATGTTTGAGCTTGTGCGTGTGGAGCAGTCGTTCATCACCACTAGCCCACTGATGCACCTGACCACTCCTCTAGGCCATGGCCATGCATTTTAGATTAGTGTATACATAATACATGAGCAACATTAGTTTGATGGGAAAACATATTAGTCAGTAGTTTTCAAAGGAAGTAGTCAAGGAAATAATTGGTTGATACTATGGATGCATGAACACTATCCCTCTCCTACAGGAGTGTGCATGAACACCAATGTGCATGGCATCCAATGTAATAAAAAAAAGTCAACCAACGAACTCGATTCTTGTACCGGATCTCCTCTCTGGTAAACAAGAATACCCTGAAGACTCTGGCAGGAGCACTCATTCAAGGGTACTATGACTATGCTTGCACCTCATGGTACCAAAGCACCTCAAAGGCACTAAAAAACAAATTACAAACATCTCAAAACAAACTGGTCAGATTACTGCTTGACCTGACTCCTAGAACCCACCTCACCCCTGCACACTTTGTCGTCTACTCTAAGCCATCCTAGGTTGGCAGAGTACAGCAACTTGCAATGGGCCTGGTCTACACGATACACTACACGACCAAGGTATCCATGTACATGTCAAAATACTTCCCAAAGGTCAGTGAATACCACGATCACAACACCAGAGGGAGCTCCACAAATCATGTTAAACCCAGATTCGGCTCAAACAAGGGACTAAACACGTTTCGCAATTATGCCACATCAATGTGGAACGCCCTACCCAAAGCTGTAAAGGAATGTGAATCACTACCCACCTTCAAAAACACTCTCAAAGAACACCTACGGGAGACTGCAATTTGAAACTGGCCCCTACAAATGTCCTAACCCAGTTGTACAATAAAGACCAAACATGGCTTTGTCAGTATTCCAATGTACAGTGCCCCCCCCCCCCTACTCAACCCCCCCCCCCCCACCTCCAATGTACAGCCCCACCCAACCCCCTCCTCCAATGTACAGTTTCTATGTCAAATGTATGTCAGTATTCCAATGTACAGTGCCCCCCCCCCCCCCCCCCCACCTCCAATGTACAGCCCCACCCCACCTACCCAACCTCCTCCAATGCACAGTTTCCATGTCAAATGTATATACACTCTTTTTCTGGATTTTTTTAGTATCACAAACAGTACTGTATGTGAAAATCTGGTATGTCATAAATGTATAGATGTAGCAGTACTGTCTATCTGTATGTCGTGTGTGTCATATGATTAATTGAAAATGGGGGACCCTGATGGAAACAAGACGAAAGTCTTTCTCAGGTCTGCATCCTCTTAACAATTGTATGTATTGAGCTGTACTGTACTGTACCCATTCTGCAATCTGTTAATAAACTTTTCAATCAATCAATCAATCACTATCTCTCTAACTCCTACAGGAGTGTGATCAAACACTATCTCTCTAACTCCTACTAACTCCTACAGGAGTGTGATCAAACACTATCTCTCTAACTCCTACAGGAGTGTGATCAAACACTATCTCTCTAACTCCTACATGACTGTGCATGAACACTACCCCTCTAACTCCTACAGGAGTGTGATCAAACACTATCTCTCTAACTCCTACAGGAGTGTGATCAAACACTATCTCTCTAACTCCTACAGGAGTGTGATCAAACACTATCTCTCTAACTCCTACAGGAGTGTGCATGAACACTATCCCTCTAACTCCTACAGGACTGTGCATGAACACTATCCCTCTAACTCCTACAGGACTGTGATCAAACACTATCTCTCTAACTCCTACAGGAGTGTGATCAAACACTATCTCTCTAACTCCTACAGGAGTGTGCATGAACACTATCCCTCTAACTCCTACAGGACTGTGCATGAACACTATCCCTCTAACTCCTACAGGACTGTGATCAAACACTATCTCTCTAACTCCTACAGGAGTGTGATCAAACACTATCCCTCTAACTCCTACAGGACTGTGCATGAACACTATCTCTCTAACTCCTACAGGACTGTGCATGAACACTATCCCTCTAACTCCTACAGGAGTGTGATCAAACACTATCTCTCTAACTCCTACAGGACTGTGCATGAACACTATCTCTCTAACTCCTACAGGAGTGTGCATGAACACTATCCCTCTAACTCCTACAGGAGTGTGCATGAACACTATCCCTCTAACTCCTACAGGAGTGTGATCAGACACTATCTCTCTAACTCCTACAGGAGTGTGATCAAACACTATCTCTCTAACTCCTACAGGAGTGTGATCAAACACTATCTCTCTAACTCCTACAGGAGTGTGCATGAACACTATCTCTCTAACTCCTACAGGAGTGTGATCAAACACTATCTCTCTAACTCCTACAGGAGTGTGATCAAACACTATCTCTCTAACTCCTACAGGAGTGTGATCAAACACTATCCCTCTAACTCCTACAGGACTGTGCATGAACACTATCCCTCTAACTCCTACAGGACTGTGATCAAACACTATCCCTCTAACTCCTACAGGAGTGTGATCAAACACTATCTCTCTAACTCCTACAGGAGTGTGATCAAACACTATCCCTCTAACTCCTACTGGAGTGTGATCAAACTCTATCTCTAACTCCTACAGGACTGTGATCAAACACTATCTCTCTAACTCCTACAGGAGTGTGATCAAACACTATCTCTCTAACTCCTACAGGAGTGTGATCAAACACTATCTCTCTAACTCCTACAGGAGTGTGATTAAACACTATCCCTCTAACTCCTACAGGACTGTGCATGAACACTATCTCTCTAACTCCTACAGGACTGTGCATGAACACTATCTCTCTAACTCCTACAGGACTGTGCATGAACACTATCTCTCTAACTCCTACAGGAGTGTGCATGAACACTATCCCTCTAACTCCTACATGAGTGTGATCAAACACTATCTCTCTAACTCCTACAGGACTGTGCATGAACACTATCTCTCTAACTCCTACATGACTGTGCATGAACACTATCTCTCTAACTCCTACAGGACTGTGCATGAACACTATTTCTCTAACTCCTACAGGACTGTGCATGAACACTATCTCTCTAACTCCTACATGACTGTGATCAAACACTATCTCTCTAACTCCTACAGGACTGTGCATGAACACTATCTCTCTAACTCCTACAGGAGTGTGAGCAAACACTACCCCTCCCTCAGTAATGGCTGCACCCCTGTGCTGTGTGGTGTTCTTGTGGAAGCGTACAGTACCTGTATATGTAGGGTAAAGGGATCTGGTGGGCACTGGGCATTTGTCTAAAGCGTCAGAGCGTTGAGTGTTGATGTGTCCATGTGATTTGTTATGGAAGATCAATGACAGAATACTGCTATTTCTTATCTCTCCAACAGTATCTAGCAATCTGTTCTTATCTCTCCAACAGTATCTAGCAATCTGTTCTTATCTCTCCAACAGTATCTAGCAATCTGTTCTTATCTCTCCCACAGTATCTAGAAATCTGTTCTTATCTCTCCAACAGTATCTAGCAATCTGTTCTTATCTCTCCAACAGTATCTAGAAATCTGTTCTTATCTCTCCAACAGTATCTAGCAATCTGTTCTTATCTCTCCAACAGTATCTAGCAATCTGTTCTTATCTCTCCAACAGTATCTAGAAATCTGTTCTTATCTCTCCCACAGTATCTAGCAATCTGTTCTTATCTCTCCCACAGTATCTAGAAATCTGTTCTTATCTCTCCCACAGTATCTAGCAATCTGTTCTTATCTCTCCAACAGTATCTAGCAATCTGTTCTTATCTCTCCAAAAGTATCTAGCAATCTGTTCTTATCTCTCCAACAGTATCTAGAAATCTGTTCTTATCTCTCCAACAGTATCTAGAAATCTGTTCTTATCTCTCCAACAGTATCTAGAAATCTGTTCTTATCTCTCCAACAGTATCTAGAAATCTGTTCTTATCTCTCCAACAGTATCTAGAAATCTGTTCTTATCTCTCCAACAGTATCTAGAAATCTGTTCTTATCTCTCCAACAGTATCTAGCAATCCTGCAGAATAATGAAGGACCCTCATCACCCCAACAACAGCCTGTTCAAGCTGCTGCGGTCAGGCAAGCGCCTCCGCATACACGCAGCAAGAACAGAGACTATCGGCGCAGACACACCAGTCGCGTTGTTGAACAGCCGATCAGCTGGATCGATATGAAAACATTGTTGGATCAAGCTGAAATTGATGTCAGATAGTCCTTACCTGTGGTCTGGGGTATTCCAAAAATAATATTCCAATTGTCTGATCGCGATTTCCAGTATTGGTGTCCATCTGGTCCCGGACATAATTTGGCACAACTTATGGATCAAGTGTGCCAGATGCGTTTCGAAGTGGTCGGATGAAGGTTTCAAAGGGTGGGTGACATCTGGCAGGATGTGGCCGGTATTGCACTTTGGCGATCTCAAAATCCTTTCCTATGGCAACACCGAGGTCAGTGGATGAATAATGAATAGAAATATCGAATAAAAGAAGAAACGACCAAAACCCGAGATATCTCGGGTCTGGCATCAAACGCATGGCGAGTTAACCCGAGATATCTCGGGGTCTGGCAATTAAAGAGTTAAGTACTAAAAAGTCAAAGTAAAAACTTTTTTTTAATTCTGGGGCAATGAAATGTTCCGTTTCATCCTCTTCATCACTCGTACTATCGTTTGTGGCCATCTTCTGTAGCTTGTCACTCTGACCGTCTATTCTTCTGATAGCAGAAAAGATCCCCACTTTCTAGTCTTGCACAAGGACCAATCAGCATGGGTATGAGCGGTTTCATTTTCCATTGATGGGGATTTGATTGGCTGTTTTTAAATAAAGTGCGGCCGCAGGATTAATAATGTTAACGTTAGTTCGGCCAGAGAAACAAATATACTAATTAAAATGGTTGGACCTGCGAGATTTGTACTTTGTACTTTGTAGGTCTGCATTTTTTCTCTGAAATGTAATTGAGTAAAAGTACAAAGTATACAAACCTAATAATACTCGGGTAAAGTACAAATCCCCCAAAACAGTACTTGAAGTATTGTAACGAAGTACAATTACTCAAGTACTTTACACCCCTGTCCGCTATAACATAATCATTTGCAATGCCACCAAAGCACTTTGAGTGTATTGGATATAGGGTATTGGAATGACTTATTATCGCATTCATTCAATTCCCCCAATGCACTTAACCACAAGGCTGACGCAGAGTTCTCGGCTGGTGGGAACATTGGACGACCGCCAGTTACCCAAGCAGCCTCCCGGAGCACTTCTCTGTTCTTTCTCAATTTGGGATGTATTGTAAAAACCTCTTTCAGAATGAGATCCCTTCATTAAATGGATGTTGCAGTACTGAGGACATTATCCAATATCCATGCTAACCCATTTTCTTCAGTTTGAAGGGGACACCTGTGTATTTTCTGGAATCCAGAGAGCTCCATTTCCCCAGAACACCTCAACTTACTCTGATCATGGAAACCACGTCACTGCCAAGAATATCCTGCCATGTTCTTCCCCCAGTATGTTGCAAACAGAGTGATGGGAGCACTGTCAAATTGAATGAAAGGGGCTGGTTATGAGAAATACATGTGGGGTTCGAGGAGGGCCTTGGCGCCCATGAGGCAGAGTGGTGATTCATGCAGTCGTTTGTCTCATTCCGGTCGATATGCCCCCTGAGCCCCGCTGCGGCTCTACGCTCCTGCTTTCCATCAGGCCACCACTTTTATGGCGCTTTTCCACTGCATAGTACCTACTCGACTCGACTCTACTCGACTCTACTCTGCATTTTCGGTTTTCCATTACCAAAGTACCTGGTACCAGGTACTTTTTGGGTACTTTTTAAGTCCCTGCTCTGTCGAGGTTCCAAGCGGGTAGAAGTGGTACCAGAAAAGTGAAACACTGCAGACCACTGATTGGTCAGAAGAGAGACGCGTCACGCGTTGGAGCGTCTGCACAAAAGCAGAAAGGCGCCATCTTTAATGCCTCGCTTAGGCTGCAATGTGGATGAAGCCTTGCATCACGTGTCCCCTCCGGTACACGAGGAGGCAGCTGTCGCATCTTTTCACCTGCACAGTGTGATCTCTCAGCGTCGGGGGTCTGCATGGGAGGGACACGCCGCCCTCGTCACTTCCTGATTCTACTGCGCAGGCGCACCAACCGACCTGTAGGAGTCGCTGTCCACAACGCCAGATTCCCACCCGCCAGCTTCCCCACCCCCTAATACAGCCAATTGTATTAGTATGAACGACCAGCCAAGCTGGTAGCAACGCCGAGAGCTGGGCTCGAACCCAGCATCTCCTGCGTTGGTGGCGAGCACCTTGCCCACTGCGCCACCTAGCCGCCCTCGATTCCGATTATTTGAGGTGCAAGTCAAAACAGGTCACAGCTTATTTCGCAGGAGATATATATATATTTTTTTAAATCTTAATTTTTTTTCATACTATTCACATTGTCAGTTGACTTGATACAGTTTAATTTGGTTGCGGTACTGTAACTAGGGTATTACATTTATTATAAAAAAATTTTAAATCGAAATGCAAACATGTTACTTCCGATTCCAGAACCGGAAGTTAGGAACCGGTTCCTATTAGAACCGGTTCTCGGTGCCCAACCCTACTCAGCTGCAACACCGTATGGGCGTGTTTGCACTAGTATATCCTTCATGCAATATCTTTAGTGAATAGGTCGTTAACTCTTTCACTGCCGCACGACAGCCGGTTAACCCTTTCACTGTGACAACACAGAAGGTTAGCCCTTTACTATCACACAACCGACGGCGATGCTCCATCATTAGCATCATTAGCTCCGCGGATGCTAATGATGGAGCATCGCCGTCGGTTGTGTGATAGTAAAGGGTTAACCTTCTGTCGTGGGGCAGTGAAAGGGTTAAGACGGAGCACATAGTGGGCCCAAATCACACGGTTAAGGGTGCTATTAGCGGCCGCAATCCATTCTTTTCGATTTCGCCCCGCAGAGAACTAACGGCTAATTATGTTCATAGTTAAAGCTCAATGACTCTATGTAACACCATTAACCATCTACACTCACTGCACACACATCCACACGCACACACTCACTTTAAACAAACACTCACCTTAACACTCACTTTAGACACTTTAACACTACATTATATTTATCTATTATTAAAGAGATTTGCACTACATTCATACCTCATTTGTATTTGCACCTTGCCTTAAAGTGTTTGTACCCCATTGTCTGCATTTTACCTCATTGTCTACATTTTTACTCATTGTACTTAGATTGTACTTAGGTTGTACTTTAGTTTGTATATTGTATTGTATAGTGTTATTCCTCTTTTTTTCCTAAATTTTTTACCGTATGAAGCACATTCTCAGGGGCTCATACAGAACCAAGCATTTCACTGTAAAGTACGTTATATGTGACAAATAAAAACAAACTTGAACTTGACTTGAACTAAAGGCTAATCATTAACACCACCTTGCTTGGGGCTGCAGAATGTGAAAATGTACTCCTTTGACTCGACTATCCCCCATTACATTCTAATTGGACCTTAATAGGACGTTGGGGCGGAGAGAGGATACAACACCGGAGATGACTGACTCACTTGTTTGCCTGCAGGGCAAAACACAATTAGGATTTCATGTGGAAACAAACCCAACGGGGGGGATTTTGCGAGCTGATTGGATGATGCTGATTGGATGATGCTGATTGGATGATGCGCTGGAGAAATTGCCTTCTGATTGAGGCGGAGGCGAGGGCTATGTAGCGCGGCCCCTCTGTGATGAGGTGGATGTAGAGAGGGCTATGTAGTGCGGCCCCCCTGTGATGAGGTGGATGTAGAGAGGGCTATGTAGTGCGGCCCCTCTGTGATGAGGTGGATGTAGAGAGGGCTATGTAGCGCGGCCCTTCTGTGATGAGGTGGATGTAGAGAGGGCTATGTAGCGCGGCCCTTCTGTGATGAGGTGGATGTAGAGAGGGCTATGTAGCGCGGCCCTTCTGTGATGAGGTGGATGTAGAGAGGGCTATGTAGCGCGGCCCTTCTGTGATGAGGTGGATGTAGAGAGGGCTATGTAGCGCGGCCCTTCTGTGATGAGGTGGATGTAGAGAGGGCTATGTAGTGCGGCCCCCCTGTGATGAGGTGGATGTAGAGAGGGCTATGTAGCGCGGCCCCCCTGTGATGAGGTGGATGTAGAGAGGGCTATGTAGCGCGGCCCTTCTGTGATGAGGTGGATGTAGAGAGGGCTATGTAGTGCGGCCCCCCTGTGATGAGGTGGATGTAGAGAGGGCTATGTAGCGCGGCCCCCCTGTGATGAGGTGGATGTAGAGAGGGCTATGTAGCGCGGCCCTTCTGTGATGAGGTGGATGTAGAGAGGGCTATGTAGCGCGGCCCTTCTGTGATGAGGTGGATGTAGAGAGGGCTATGTAGCGCGGCCCCCCTGTGATGAGGTGGATGTAGAGAGGGCTATGTAGCGCGGCCCCCCTGTGATGAGGTGGAGGAGAGAGGGAATGTAGCGCGGCCCCCCCTGTGATGAGGTGGATGCGGTAACTGTACTTGTGAATCACGCCTGGTGATACTAAATCCAGATTGAATTCTGCCATTGGAAAGGGGAGATTTGGCCCGATCCATAGATGTGCGACTTTATAGGCCTGATATTCTATAATCATATTTCAAATTGCATGTGTCCGGATGGCAGAATTCATTACTGTATCTACAAAACCTTCTGTTTAATCATATTCCCTTTATTAATTTGCTTAGATTTAGCATGGTGTTATTCAGTCAAAGATTAAAAAGAATATATATATATATATAATTGAATTGATATTCTCCTTTGGTTCATTACAATTTACTCAAGCCTAGTAACAGACACAGTATTTCTGACACTGGGAATACATTCCCTGAGATCCAGAGATGTCCCTAGAATCAGATACCAAGAACATGCAAATGGACCATTTAAAAAAAAGAAAAAGTCTGTAAATGTTTATTCTATGTCTTATGGAATGAATGACAAAATATATATATATATATATATATATATATATATATATATATATATTATCATTTTTATTAAATTTTTTAATGGAGGGAGGAGCCACACATTGGCGGGCAAAGAGCCGCATGTGGCTCGCGAGCCGCGGGTTGGCCACCCCTGCCATACTGCATCTCTCCACAACACCTACACGTTACCTAATTTATGCAAATTACATGTCGTCAGCTTGTGACTGCAACTTGTTCCTGTTTGCGGACGACTCAGCCCTGCTGGTCTCTGACAAGAACAAGTTACAGGTTGAAAAAACCCTCAGCTCAGAACTAGGCAAAATCTGCATATGGCTCGCTGATAACAAACTATCATTACACATGGGCAAAACAGAGTCCATTCTCTTCGGTTCAAATAACAAACTCAGCAAGACCGACGGCTTCTCGGTTACAGTGGGTGACAATATTGTCACAAGGAAAGATGAAATTACCTACCTGGGTTCCATCCTAGAGGCTAATCTTTCCTGTGACAAAATGGCATCCAATGTAATAAAAAAAGTCAACCAACGAACTCGATTCTTGTACCGGATCTCCTCTCTGGTAAACAAGAATACCCTGAAGACTCTGGCAGGAGCATTCATTCAAGGGTACTAGGACTATGCTTGCACCTCATGGTACCAAAGCACCTCAAAGGCACTAAAAACGAAATTACAAATATCTCAAAACAAACTAGTCAGACTACTGCTTGACCTGACTCCTAGAACCCACCTCACCCCTGCCCACTTTGACAACCTAGGATGGCTTAGAGTAGACGACAGAGTACAGCAACTTGCAATGGTCCTGGTCTACAAGATACACTACACGACCAAGGTACCCATGTACATGTCAAAATACTTCCCAAAGGTCAGTGAATACAGATTCGGCTCAAACAAGGGACTAAACACGTTTCGCAATTATGCCACATCAATGTGGAACGCCCTACCCAAAGCTGTAAAGGAATGTGAATCACTACCCACTTTCAAAAACAGAATACAGAATACTTTTATACAACATGCTTCTTTCTGTTACGCTCCAGAGACTGTGCTAGACAAAAATAGTATAAAATAAAATAAAATAAGTATAGCAAGTATAAAATATAAGTCAAGTACGTAGGCACAAGTGTTCAGTATGTACATATGTACAATGTTCAATGCAGTAGAAGTAACTGAGTTACCATACAATATACTATACAATATACTAATATACAATATACTAATATACAATATACTATATAGTGCAAAGCAGAAATGGGATGAGGTACAATTTAGGTACAATTTACAGTAAGGTGTAATGAGGTATGGGTTGTAGTGCAAATTCTTTACCAATAAATATAAAGTGTGTTTAGGTGTTCTAAAGTGTGTAAAGTGGGTGCTGCAGTGAGTTGTTTGTTTAAAGTCAGTGTGTGCGTGTGGATGTGTGTGCTGTGAGTGCATTTGATGGTTGTTACATAGTGTTATTATTCGTTGAGCATCCTGATGGCCTGGGGATAGAAGCTTCTTCTGAGTCTCTCTGTGCTTGCCATGAGACTCCGGTATCGCTTGCCTGACCGCAGCAGTTCAAAGAGGCAGTTGTTTGGGTGGCTGGAGTCTTTGATAATTATCTTAGCCTTACCCATGCACCGCTTGTTGTAAATGTTCTGGAGAGTGGGAAGCCCCCCTCCAATTGTGCGTTCGGCTTAACGGGCCACTCTCTGTAGTCTGCTACGGTCTTGTGCGGTGCTATTCCCAAACCAGGAGGTGATATTGCCAGTCAGGATGCTCTCTATTGTACATGAGTAGAAGTTCTTAAGGATCTTCTGACTGACTTGGAACTTCCTTAGGCGCCTGAGGAAGTAGAGGTGTTGTCGTGCCTTCTTCACAACACTGTCAATGTGTGTGGTCCATGTCAAGTCCTCGGATATGTGGACTCCGAGGTACTTAAAACTGTTCACTCTCTCAACCGGTGCCCCGTCGATGTTGAGGGGGCTGTAGTCCCTGACCCCCGACCTCCTAAAGTCCACAATCATCTCCTTTGTTTTGCTGACGTTCAGGGAGAGGCTGTTCTCTTGACACCATCCCGCTAGGACCTTGACCTCTTCCAGGTAGGCCCTCTCGTCGTTTGCAGAGATCAGGCCCACCACTACTGTGTCGTCAGCTAATTTGATGATTGTTTTGTTGTTCCGCTGTGCCACACAGTCGTGTGTGTACAGGGAGTAGAGGAGGGGACTCAGAACACAGCCCTGGGGGGCCCCTATGTTGAGAGTGATGGATGAGGAGGTGCAGTTGCCTGCTCTCACCACCTGGAGTCTGCCCGTCAGGAAATCCAAGACCCACTGGCAGAGGTCATAGTTCAAGCCCAGGTCCCTGAGCTTGGCTATGAGTTTGGAGGGGACTATGGTATTGAATGCTGAGCTGTAGTCGATGAACAGCATTCTCACATAGTTCCCCTGCCTCTTGTCCAGGTGTGATGCTGCTGTGTGCAGCACATGGGCTATGGCGTCCTCCGTGGACCTGTTGGGGCGGTATGCAAATTGCAGGGGGTCCATGTTGATGGGGAGGGAGGAGCAGATGTAGCCCTTTACTAGCTTCTCAAAGCACTTCATGGCTATGGAGGTGAGAGCTACAGGGCGGTAGTCGTTGAGGCAAGCAGGCTTGGGTTTTTTGGGTACATGGATAATAGTGGACTTCTTCAGACAGGTGGGGATGACAGCCTGTTCCAAGGACAGGTTAAATATGTCAGTGAATACCGGGGCCAGTTGGTCGGCACAGACTTTTAGGACGCAGCCGGGGATGCCGTCCGGTCCTGCTGCCTTCCTGATAGGGGTGGACGGTATAAACGGTATACGGTATAAACGGTATGAATTTGCTCTACGGTATGGATTTTGACTATACCGTCTAAACCGGTAGTGCAGCTCTAAAATACCAATGACGTCATGTAACCACAGCGCGACTATTTCACTCGCATTTGCCCCTAAAAATAGATAGAATTAGTCATAGATAATAGATATGTGCGAACTGGAAAAAGTTATTTAGGAGGCTTCGCGCAGTGGGCGTGCCAGCCACTACCGCACGCATGTAAACACGGATCTAGTAGTCTAGTGGGACGGGACACGGGAGCTCAGCTGTCGGCGGCGTCTCCCTGAGCTAACGTTAGCTTAGCTACCGTTACAAAATGACCCAGTCAACTATTCACTTTTAGTTTAATACATGATGAGGCATTGTCTAACCGAACGGTATCTAGTCGGCCAGCTACCGATAGCTCCTGACATCAACAAACGCTCCACAAAGTCTAGTAGAGAGAGACGTGTGTGTGCTACCTGTTAGCCGTTAGCTCACGTTAACGCGAGTTAGTTCACCGTTCAAAACGAAATGTCCCATTGAACTAAATAATTCACTGAGGCGTTGTATTAACGTTATATATCCGGCTTAGCCGGATAGCTCCTGATATCAATGTCTTATAACACTGATTCGATGCGTATTCGAGCTGAGGGCTTGCTAACGTTATTCCAATATAATAGGGTCCAGGTGCAGCGCCGGAGAATCCTGGCCGTAGCTCTGCTCGAGGCTACTGAGTATAGGTCCAGGTGCAGCTCCGGGGAAACCTGGCCGTAGCTGGAGGCTACTAGAGTACACACAGACAGTGGAGCTTGTTGCGTGGTGGCGATGTCTCGCAGATAATACAAGTACAAGTCTAATTATATAATATATATATTTTATAAAAAAAAAAAAAAAATTATATAAAATAAAAAAATTTTTTTTATCAAAAACGATGATACCGTGATATATACCGTTACCGTCTATGCTTCAAATTATACCGTGATATAAATTTTAGACCATACCGTCCACCCCTACTTCCTGATATTCACTTTCTTAAAGGTCCTCCTCACCTCATGCTCTGTTACCCTGAACACTGAGTCTCCATCAGCAGACCCCCCCCCCCCCTCCATTGCAGTGGTTTGTAGGCTGGTGCTGTCATTCCCAGCCTCAAACCTCGCATTGAAGGTATTGAGATCATTTGCTAAGGAGATGTCACTGTTCAGCTTGAGGGAGGTGCCTTTGTAATCTGTCATCGTTCTGAGGCCCTGCCACATAGCTCTAGAGTCAGCCTGTTCATATTGGAGTTCAATTTTATTCCTGTAGCGCCTTTTTGCTTCTATTACTACTCTCCTGACGTCGTATCTCGCCACCTTTTGGTCATTCATGTTGCCTGCCACTAGGCCGGCGTTGTATGCTGAGGTGCGCGCTTTCAGAGCCTCACGGACGGATTTGTCTACCCAGGGCTTTTGGTTTGGGTAAACTCTAATTGTGGTAGTGGGGATTGTTTCTTCCACCAAAGTACAAACAAAGTCCAGCACTGTCTCCGTGTAGTCATTAATGTTATCTGTGTTATCGCGGAACACACCCCAGTCTGTACAGTACATTCCAGTGCAGCCTGTAGCGTTTCCTCTGATTCCACAGACCATTTCTGCACCTCTGGCGAGACTACCGGCGCGCACTTGAGACTTTGTTTATACTCCGGAGAGAGGAAGATGGCGGCATGATCCGACTTGCCGAAACCACTGGCAGAATGAGCCTTGTAACCACCCTTAAATTGCGAGTAACAATGGTCTAAAATGTTACCGCCTCTGGTGGTACAAGTCACATGCTGGTAGAAGTCCGGCAACACTTTTCTCAGATTAGCGCTATTGAAATCACCCACAACCACAATAGCAGCGTCAACATTAGCTGTAACAGTAAATGACCAAACTTGGCTTTGTCAGTATTCCAATGTACAGTGTACAGTGTCCCTCAGAATGTCCCTCTACAAAACGTCCATGTATGAGTGAGTGAGTGAGTGGATTTCTTTTTATAATAATAAACAAATAAATAAATTGCACTTCTTTCCTTTTGTATAAATTAATTAAGAGCATTTTAATATAAATACATAAAGTAAAAAAGCTAACCAAATTGCACTCTTTTCTTTTTATTTTCGATTGGCATGTTCTCTCAGTGTAGATCATGGCGTCGATGGTTCAATATTAGCCAGAGGCAGCAGCAGTAGTAGCACCACTACTACTAACAATCCAATCCCCCCTATACAGTACACACAGTTCCACTGGGACCATTATAACACTGAACCTGTCTCTGAATAACAGTATACAATACAAAGCACACAGATTAATGCAATTCAAGGGTCACAAAGGGTTTTATATTGGATGTTCAGAGCAATTGACCTATCCCAAGCTCTGCCCTCTCCTAGCTTGGCCGAGGAAAGCAACACTTGTGATTGGAAGGTAAAAGAAAAAGAGAGCAGAGCTTGGGATAGGTTAATCGCATACATTAATGTGGGATTTTCCAACCTACTGCACAGGCCTATATTGGTGGTGTGATACTGTTTCAGGAAATAAATAAAAAAAAGCCTCCGTTTCATGTGGTTTTCATTGAAAGATGAAAGTGGATGGACGTGTTTGATCTGCGAAGCGCTGATGTCGACGGCGACCCTCTGAGTCAATAGAGAGGCCGGCCTCCCCCCAGGGTCTGAGCAGACACCCCGAATTAGAAAATGTTCTACTTTTTTTCCCACTAGTAACTGACAGCTGACATTACCTGTGTCAATATCTTTGGAACCATGGTCTAAAAACCAGCTTCTATTTGGAAATAATAGGCACCAGATAACAAGTGCAGATATTGTACAGTATTTGTATTTATCTGTTATACCGCAAAGTGAAGGGAACCGCTCCCGCCTACCTCCGGTCAATGGTCTCTAACTACACACCCCCAAGACCCCTACGCTCTACATCTTCTGGCTGCCTCAGACCCACTGCTATCCCAGCTCCGGGAGGGTCATCAAAGAGAAGCCGCCTATTCTCGGTCCTCGCTACACAATGGTGGAACGAACTTCCCCACCAGTCAGGACAACCGAAGCCCACCCAATTTGACTAACGCTGTTGACTAAAAACACACTTTTTCAATCAATATTTGAAATGAATAATACTAACCTTTTACTAGTATGCACTCTACCACTAAGGAATCTATATTGCCTTGCTAATATGTCTATATTATGATGGACTCAAGACTGTAGCACTCAAGTCCGACACTGTTTGACGGAAAATGTTACCCTTAGCTGCCAGAGTTGTACCCTTCTTGCTGACTTGTTGTACAGAACTTAAAAACTGCACCTAACTGGTTACTCAGTTCCACTCACTCTGAGCCAATCAGAGCGTTGCTGAGCCATTTCTGGCTATAGGCTCAGTATAAGGAAGAAATGGATCCTACACAGACACTCTTACATCTATCAAATGCAGATGGGTCATTAAAAGGCATCCATGTTTGTTACGGAAGACGTCTTATCGTCTTCAACTGGATATCCTACAAGATAAATTCACATTAAAGGTCTCATAGATTAAGGAGGAAAGGAAAGGAAACTATTTATTTGCAGAGTGTACATTTACATATACCATGAATGTATCCTCTGCCTTTAACCTTTTCACTACCACACTACAGAAGGTTAAGGTCCACTCAGTCAAACATAATCTGTGGTGTGCCGCAAGGGTAAATTCTGGGCCCGAAACTATTCATACTGTATATAAATGATATAGGTAATGCGTCTAAAATATTGAAAAATTTAATTTTTGCTGACGATACAAATGTCTTCTGTGAGGGAGAGAACCTCCAAATGCTGTTAAAGACTGTCGCAGCTGAGCTATCCAAGCTGAAAGTGTGGTTTGATGCAAATAAATTATCATTAAATATAAAAAGAAACAAATTCATGATATTTGGTAAACGTGATATACAAGAAAACACACCGGTCGAACTAATGATTGATAGTATTAAACTAAAAGGTATTTGAGAATACATTTCTGGGTGTAATAATAGACCACAAACTCAACTGGAAACCTCAAGTCAAATATGTCAGGACAAAATTGGCACAGAGTGTTGGTGTTTTATGTAAGATAAGACACATTCTAAACCAAACAACACTGTATACACTGTACTGTACGCTCTTCCTACCATATATGAACTACTGTGCGGAGGTGTGGGGTAATACCTACAAAAGCACTCTACATAAGAATAATCAACAATGTAGGATATTATGAACACACCAATAACTTATTTATAAAGCTACAAACATTGAAATGTATGGACCTAGTTGATTTAAAAACTGCCCTCATTGTATACAAAGCCAGATACAAACTAATCCCAGGCAACATTAAAAAATGGTTCAGAGACAGGGAAGGAGAATATAATATAGGGAATCTTAAACAACCAATGGTACACACTACGCTGAAAAGCATGTGCATATCCGTTTGTGGAGTGAAGTTGTGGAATAATTTATCCGAATACATCAAACTGAGTAAACATATTGCACAATTTAAAAAGCAGCTTAAAAAATACACATTAGAGAAATACAGAAATGAGTAATGAGGATAAACAAAGTTATGCTATATTGTGTTATGTAGTTCTGTACTGTATTCACTGCTGTCAAGTGAATCAAGTTTTTTATTTTTTTTCGTACTATAAGTAAGAGTATATTCTATATTGTATTATACTAAATTATGTTATATCTAGTAAAATGAATGGAAGAACAAATGTAAATGTAAGGGGGTAGGGATCAATAAGCTTAGCTTCCCTCTACTCCTTTTTTGGACATGTCTGCTAACTAAATACATTGCTCTTGACTTTTAGTTTATAATATCGTTTATGATTGTTCTGTTTGACGGAGCTAGATACCGTGATTGTTTGGAGGAATATGGAGAATACATGTTCAAAAATAAACCTTTTCATTCATTCATTCATTCATAAACGTTTTCATTCATTCATTCATTAACCCTTTCACTACCACACTACAGACGGTTAACCTTTCACTACCACACTACAGACGGTAGTGAAAGGTTAACCTTCTTCTTCTGTAGTGTGGTTGTGAAAGGGTTGACCATTTGCCAGGTGAAAGTGCAAGGGTTAACATTCTGTATGGTCGCAGTGAGAAGGGATAACCTTTGGTAGTGTGGTTGTGAAAGGGTATAACCCACCCTGTGCTGTGGGCAGGACACCAGTGCCTTGGTGAAGGACATGGCCGGAGTATGTAGCTAGCATGCATGTCTGTTATGGTGTGGGAGGAGCCCCAGTGGTGTGGGAGGAGCCCCAGTGGGAGGAGCCCCAGTAGGAGGAGCCCCAGTGGGAGGAGCCCCAGTGGAACACAGGGAGAACGTGAGAACATGGATCCAGACAGACACCACCACTGCTCCACCACTAAGTCACTGTGCTCAACCATGGACTGTTGCAGCGTATGCGGTCTGGAAAGCGCTACCGCAGCCACACAGCCCTGAGCCAACCGGCTGAAGAACAGCTTTTTCCTCCAAGCCATCACTCATAAACAGAGCCCCCCCCCCCCCTCCCGGACTACACTTGAGAAACACTGTGGTGGCTGACAACCGTATTGCACTGCTAAGAATGTGCACATTACTCATTACACACATACTGTACTTTTTTTTGGGAACTGTACATAGCCATCTTTGTTGTAAAATGTATATATGATAATATCTACATCCTGATCTGCACACTTTCAGAACTGTATATAGTAATCTTTGTTTTAGTTATCTATTTCATTCTACGCTAAATTTATTGTATTTTTATTTTTTTTTCTTATTTTCTTATTAACCCTTTCACTGCCACACGACAGAAGGTTAGCCCTTTACTATCACACAGTCGACGGCGATACTCCATCATTAGCATCATTAGCATTATGGAGCATCGCCGTCGGTTGTGTGATAGTAAAGGGCTAACCTTCTGTATTGTCACAGTGAAAGGGTTAACCGGCTGTCGTGTGGCAGTAAAAGGGTTAAGAATCTATCTTATTACCTGCTGTAAAGTACTGTAATAAGTGACAATAAAGGAATCTGAATCTGAATCTGGAAACCAGGTTGCCAGGTACCCAGGTGGGGTATATGTGTGGAGTTGAAACCAGGTTGCCAGGTACCCAGGTGGGGTATATGTGTGGAGTTGAAACCAGGTTGCCAGGTACCCAGGTGGGGTATATGTGTGGAGTTGAAACCAGGTACCCAGGTACCCAGGTGGGGTATATGTGTGGAGTTGAAACCAGGTTGCCAGGTACCCAGGTGGGGTATATGTGTGGAGTTGAAACCAGGTTGCCAGGTACCCAGGTGGGGTATATGTGTGGAGTTGAAACCAGGTTGCCAGGTACCCAGGTGGGGTATATGTGTGGAGTTGAAACCAGGTTGCCAGGTACCCAGGTGGGGTATATGTGTGGAGTTGAAACCAGGTACCCAGGTACCCAGGTGGGGTATATGTGTGGAGTTGAAACCAGGTTGCCAGGTACCCAGGTGGGGTATATGTGTGGAGTTGAAACCAGGTTGCCAGGTACCCAGGTGGGGTATATGTGTGGAGTTGAAACCAGGTTGCCAGGTACCCAGGTGGGGTATATGTGTGGAGTTGAAACCAGGTTGCCAGGTACCCAGGTGGGGTATATGTGTGGAGTTGAAACCAGGTTGCCAGGTACCCAGGTGGGGTATATGTGTGGAGTTGAAACCAGGTTGCCAGGTACCCAGGTGGGGTATATGTGTGGAGTTGAAACCAGGTTGCCAGGTACCCAGGTGGGGTATATGTGTGGAGTTTGCACGTCCGACCCGTGCTCGCAAGGGTTTCCTCTCCAGAAAAATAAACCCAATTGTATGTCTCGTTTTGTGTCTTTCCCTCTCGATGTCTACCTGGTACTGCCTGTCTCTTCAGTCTGTTCCAGGGAACCTTGTCAAACTACATTTTCACAAAGGAATGATCAAATGTATTGGATCCGCCACTATGTAGCACTGGAGATTAGGGGTGTAACAATTCCACCTCACAATGATTCGATTAGATTACGATTCTTCAGGCAACGATCCAATGCATCATGAAATCTCTTCATTTGACCACGATTCGATTCGATTCGATACATTTTTGATACATTTTTTTATCAGTTAATTCCCCCCCAAAAATATTGAATACACAAATGTGGCTGGGGGAACTGATTCACTCACTGATTCACTGAATGGACTATAGGTCAATAAAAACAATACACACACAAAAATATATATATATTTTTTTAAATGTCTTTGATTATAATCGATTCTAACATATTCAAATCGATGCATCGAATCGAACACATTAGAATCGATGCATTTTGATTAATCGATGTATCGTTACACCCCTAGTGGAGATCTATTTCTCAGCTGGTGACCTTACTCATGTGTGTTTATTTACATCTGTGTGTGTGTGTGTGCGTGTGCGTGTGCGTGTGCGTGTGTGTGTGTGTGTGTGTGTGTGTGTGTGTGTGTGTGTGTGTGTGAAAGTGTGTGTTGTGAAAGAAAGAGAGATAGATAGAACCTAGAAATGGGTCATAAAAAACAAATAACCAAATTATTGTTTGTGGGGATCAAAGTCGACTTTTGTAATGTGCTTGTTATTTTTTATATGCAGGTTATTGATAATTTCATTGATGGAACCATTTTGCAAAAAAAAAAAGCTATTTTACATTTAGGCCACTAAGTGTTGTGTCATTAACTTGAGCTTGGAGCTCCGTTCCTGCATGATATGATAATATGATATTTGCATTTATAATGCGCCCCCCCAGCCAATTTGTACATCGGTCCGGGGTGCAGCCTGGGGAAAAAATAATACGAATAAATGGACAGGACAAAGAAAACAGGGAACCAGGCAGACGGACAGACAGACAGAGAACATAAGAACACCTCAGACACACAACACAACAGCAAAGTAACTCAGTGAGCGAAAAGGTGGGTTTTAACGATCAAATCTTCAGATAATTAAGGTAGCGACACATCTATTTTTTTCTCTGATCAAATTATTTTAATGCTACTATGCTCTTGTTTTGTCTCTTATTACCAACTGAATAATTTCTTCACGGGTGTACAACAGTGTCATCGTGGCTCCACAGTCATATTCAAGGTGCTGTTTCTTCCTAAAGGTGATCAACGGTGTCATCGTGGCTCCATATTCATATTCAGCCTGCCCCCCCCCCCCCCCCACTGGGAGCTGACATTTGGAATAGTGGTGACAGAGGGCCCCTCCCTCTTCCTGTGTTTAAGTCACTTCCTGTCCCCTGGTAACCCACGGCTACAGCCACCGTGCCACCCACTGTCTCTCACTCACACACACACACACACACACACACACACACACACACACACACACACACACACACACACACACACAGACACAACACACACACACACACACACACACACACACACACACACACACACACACACACACACACACACACACACACACACACACACACACACACACACACACACACACACACACACACAGGACAAATATAAAAAGTCTAGGTATGTTTAAAGGGGTAAAACTATGGACTAACTGTGACAAAGAAGTACAAATGTGTAGTTAGAAATTATTCAAATATAAGAAGATACATAAATATAAAACCTTATTATTATCCTAATTATATTTTATTATAACATAACTATTAAAATCGTGACAAACAAAATTATATATATATATATATATATTATATATATATATATATATATATATATATATATATATATATATATAAAAAAACGAATAAATAAATGTGTATACATTTTGTATATAAAACTATGAAACTTTTGTAACCTTTTGTTTTTGCAAATTTATGTACTGAATATTTGTATTTTTTATGTAATGTAAAAAGTCAAATAGGTAGTCAATTATCACCCTCGGCTTCAGCTACACCTTTTTGGTCATTTTCTTTCTTTTTATAAATGTTCTACTACTGTACATTGCTTTGTAAAAGAAAATAAATCACTCGTTCACATACAAACATCAGTGCATACATAAACACGCACACAATGGTAGACAAACCATAACAATATTTAACTACTTCCTGTCTCATAAATACATGAAAGGTAAGAGTGGTGATTGATGAAAGGGCGTGCAACCAGGAGAAGAAGAGAGACGGAGAGGGAGAGAGAGAGAGAGGGCTGAAGCAGATGAGAGAAACAAGAGAACTGAGGGAGGAAAATAAATAAATTAAAGAATGAATTCATGTTCAGTAAAAGCCAAGGATGGGATTGGCGAATATTTAGGATTCAGAACTGAATTTGTCAGTGAGCTAGGTGGCCAGTATCCATTTTTTTTAAATCTTTTTCCCCTCCTTTTTCCTCCGATTTTCTCCCATCCCAATGTTAGTCGTTATGCCAATTCCCAACTCCCCTTCCTGGTCGCTGCGCACTTACCCCCCACAGTCGGTCTGGGAGAGTGGAGGCTATCACGTGCTTCCTCCGACACACGTCCAGCCAATCAACC
This sequence comes from Notolepis coatsorum, assembly GCF_963971535.1. Classification (NCBI taxonomy): domain Eukaryota; kingdom Metazoa; phylum Chordata; class Actinopteri; order Aulopiformes; family Paralepididae; genus Notolepis; species Notolepis coatsorum. The sequence goes on along the minus strand of NC_140171.1, from coordinate 158,394,364 downwards.
GCTTCTTTTCACCTGGCAGCGCGGGACTCTCACTGAGAGGGTGTAACGTGTGGAAGGATCACACTATCCCACTTAGATCCTATCCGCGCTGAGCAGGCGCCCCGACCGAACTGTAGGAGTCGCTGTTACAACGACCCGGACCCACCACGCCAGCTTTCCCACCCTCTAATACAGCCAATTGTATTAGTGTGAACTGCCAGCCAAGTTGGTGACAACGCCGGAGCTGTGAGCTGGATTCGAACAGGCGAATCCAGCGTCTCCGGTGTTGGTGACAAACGCAATCTCCGCTACGCCACCTGACCGCCGGCCAGTATCCATTGTGACATCATCATTAGAATGTTCATTATAATCCCATATGTGAGATGGTAAGCCTGAAAGGGCTAGATGTGTGTCTATCAGCAAATAACTAGCAGTAGAGAAAGTGAGTGTCTGTCTCTCTCTCTCTCTCTCTCTCTCTCTCTCTCTCTCTCTCTCTCTCTCTCTCTCTCTCTCTCTCTCTCTCTCTCTCTCTCTCTCTCTCTCTCTCTCTCTCTCTCTCTCTCTCTCTCTCTCTCTCTCTCTCTCTCTCTCTCTCTCTCTCTCTCTCTCTCTCTCTCTCTCTCTCTCTCTCTCTCTCTCTCTCTCTCTCTCTCTCTCTCTCTCTCTCTCTCTGGCTAGTTCCTGGCTAATATCCTTGTCCTAGCCTTGAACTACAAGCGCCAGCGGCCTTCATGGAGGAGGTGGAGAATGAATGGGGCTATCATTTATCCAGATATGAGGCGCTAAGCTAGGCACTGCGACTATTTTTAGGCGTATAAATCACCACCCTGCTTCCCCTTGGCCCGTCACTAAGCCCCTGAGTGCTGAGCGGGAGGGGGGCTCGCTACCGTAGCTCACTGGGGCCTTCCTATAGTGTTCATAGTTAGATAAATAGATAAGATAGATAGATATTCTTATGTCCACTTTCATGGAAATTTGTCTTTGGCTTCACCGCGGTTGCAATCCACAAGACAACACAATACGAACACCACACCAAACCCAGACCAGCCCAATACTGTACATACTGTATGGAAAAAGACAACAACACA
>NC_140171.1:158380493-158393097 GCF_963971535.1 Notolepis coatsorum | reverse complement strand
CAAGCAAAAAAGGCCCCTTTAAAAATACATAACTGTATATTGTATATTATTGTACATAGTGTGTTACAATGCTTCTTAGCTTAGCACTGTATTGTATTTTATTCTTATTACTTTATCATGTCTATTTTATTCTATCTTATTATTGTATCTTTGCACATGGGCGGGCATGGCCCCCTTCATGTCACTGCATGTCTAGATGTGTATGTGACAAATAAATCTCTTGAATCTCTTGAGCGTTCCTCCGTCCTCATGGAGGTAAACACAACCACAGGAACACAACAGTGGCTGGCAACATGTTCCACCGTCCTCATGGAGGTAAACACAACCACAGGAACACAACAGTGGCTGGCAACATGTTCCACCGTCCTCATGGAGGTAAACACAACCACAGGAACACAACAGTGGCTGGAGCGTTCCACCGTCCTCATGGAGGTAAACACAACCACAGGAACACAACAGTGGCTGGCAACATGTGCTGACGCAGGACTTTTCACAGTCTGGAAATAATTACCGCTTTGCCAATGAACTCAGATCTCAAACAGGCAGACATGGTGGTGGGGGTGGGGTGGCGGGCAGGGAAGGAGGGAGGAAGGAGGGAGGAGGGAGGGAGGGAGGAAGGAGGGAGGGAGGAAGGGAGGAAGGGAGGAAGGAATGATGGAGGAGGGATGAAGGGAGGAAGGAGGGAGGGAGGGAGGGAGGAAGGAGGGAGGAGGAAGGGAGGAAGGAGGGAGGAAGGAGGAAGGAAGGAGGGAGGAAGGGAGGAAGGAGGGGGGAAGGAGGAAGGGAGGAGGGAGGGAGGAGGGAGGAAGGGAGGAATGAGGGAGGGAGGAATGGAGGAAGGATGGAGGAAGGATGAAGGAAGGAGGGAGGAAGGGAGAAAGGGAGGAAGGGAGGAAGGAAGGAGGGATGAAGGAGGGAGGAAGGAAGTGAGGAAGGAGGGAGGAGGGAGGAAGGAGGGAGGAAGGGAGGAAAGAGGGAGGAAGGAAGGGAGGAAGGAGGGAGGAGGGAGGAGGGAGGAAGGAAGGAGGGAGGAAGGAAGGGAGGGAGGAGGGAGGAAGGAAGGAGGGAGGAAGGGAGGCGGGAGGAGGAAGGGAGGAGGAGGAAGGGAGGAGGAGGAAGGAAGGAGGGAGGAAGGGAGGTGGGAGGAGGAAGGAGGAAGGAGGGAGGAAGGAGGAAGGAGGGAGGAAGGAGGAAGGAGGGAGGAAGGAGGGAGGAAGCCGTGTGGATACATTCATTCCGTTGCTCATTAGCATATCTCAACAAGCAGCAGTATTCTTTCAATAAAAACATGTATTGCACTCTTTCTTAAACAGACAACATAACATAATTATATCAAAGTGCTTGACTTAAACTTAAAAATAACATATATGAAAGTGCTTGACTGAAACAAGTCTCTTGTAACATACAAAATAACTCAAGTCAGAATCGTCATCATTTAAAAAAGTTAAGTAAAAAGTTAAAAAAAATTAAAAATAAAAGATATTATATATATTTTTTGTAAACAAAAAAATAGTCATCATTTAGAAATGAGATTGCATAGGTCTATGAATCGAGATCGCGATATTTTTTTCGATTAATCATGCAGCCCTAATATAATAATATATATTGTACAGTATGTGGGGAGGTCAGGAGAGATGATGTTCCCAGGTCTGCTATGGCTGTTCCCAGGTCTGCTATGGCTGTTCCCAGGTCTGCTATGGCTGTTCCCAGGTCTGCTATGGCTGTTCCCAGGTCTGCTATGGCTGTTCCCAGGTCTGCTATGGCTGTTCCCAGGTCCCCTCTCCCCCTTTAATAGGGATGCACCAAATGGGAAATTCTTGGCAGATACCGAATACCAAAAATAGGAAACAGTTGGCCAAAAAACCGAATGCCGAAAGGCAGAATATGATTAATATAAATATATATATATATATATATAATGTATTTATTTTTTACCAATGTTGTTCAGCTACCTGATTGTGGCAAAAGACATGATTATGGCTAAACTTAACTTAAATAATATTAATAATCCCTATTATGGGTATTTATTCAGCACTTTTGAATGCATATACATTTTATCTATTATTATTATTATTATTATTATTATTATTATTATTATTATTATTATTATTATTATTATTATTATTATTATTATTATTATTATTATTATTATTATTATTATTATTATTATTTATTATACATTAATTCCAGACTGACTGCTGAAAGATTGTACAATTTAAACATTCTCTCTTTGCATACAACAAAATGTGCATTAAAGTCAAGTGTATTTTCTTTTCTCTGTAGGATAACTACAACAAAGTGCATTCAGAACAAAGTGCATTCAGAACAAAGTGCATTCAGAACAAAGCCAAGGTGCTTTAAAACTGCATAAAGATCTAGGCCAGTAGATAATATATAGAAAATAATATCTCTTTTCAAGTCTTACTGGACAAAATTTGGTTTGAGTTTTGAACTTCCTAGTTGCCGTAGTTGACTAGGATATCAGCCGAAAGCCGAAAGGGCCTTTTTTAACCATTTTCGGTCGATTATGTTTCGGTGGCCGAATATTCGGTGCATCCCTACCCTAACCCAATGCCCATTGTTTTCATTGGCACAGAAATAAACAACGGGAAGAAAAGAAAGACAAACAGAAAAACAGACTCCTTCCTTCTGGTTCATTCCTCCTCGTCGCCGGAAGCAAAGAGCTGAACGAATGGGCTCATTAGACACGGGCCATCTGTAAGGTGGTTAATAATTAAGGGGACTTCTGAAGAAGTGATCTAGTGGGGCAGCTCTCAGCGTCTTGGTGGAGTCTCGCCTCACTAATGAACAGCGTGACGGAGGTGCCGTGGTCTCTGCTCTCGCTGACGGACTCTTGGCTACTCTGTGGCTTGGGTTTTAATATGGCTGGTGTCTGCTTCATATGGCTGGGTTGGCTTGGGTTTTAATATGGCTGGTGTCTGCTTCATATGGCTGGGTGTCTGCAGCAGCCACAACTGTGTGTGTGTGTGAGAGAGAAAGGCAGAGAGGGGGAGAGAAAGAGAGAGAAAGGCAGAGAGGGAGAAATAATGTGTGTTTGTGTGTGTTTGTGTGTGTGTGTGTGTGTGTGTGTGTGTGTGTGTGTGTGTGTGTGTGTGTGTGTGTGTGTGTGTGTGCGTGCGTGTGTGTGTGAGAGAGAGAAAGGCAGAGAGGGAGAAAGAATGTGTGTGTGTGTGTGTGTGTGTGTGTGTGTGTGTGTGTGTGTGTGTGTGTGTGTGTGTGTGTGTGTGTGTGTGTGTGTGCGTGCGTGCGTGTGTGTGTGTGTGAGAGAGAGAAAGGCAGAAAGGGAGAAATAATGTGTGTGTGTGTGTGTGTGTGTGTGTGTGTGTGTGTGTGTGTGTGTGTGTGTGTGTGTGTGCGTGCGTGCGTGTGTGTGTGTGTGAGAGAGAGAAAGGCAGAAAGGGAGAAATAATGTGTGTGTGTGTGTGTGTGTGTGTGTGTGTGTGTGTGTGTGTGTGTGTGTGTGTGTGTGTGTGTGTGTGTGTGTGTGTGTGTGTGTGTGTGTGTGTGTGTGTGTGTGTGTGTGTGTGTGAGAGAGAGAAAGGCAGAGAGGGAGAAAGATGTGTGTGTGTGTGTGTGTGTGTGTGTGTGTGTGTGTGTGTGTGTGTGTGTGTGTGTGTGTGTGTGTGTGTGTGTGTGTGTGTGTGTGTGTGTGTGTGTGTGTGTGTGTGTGTGTGTGTGTGTGTGTGTGTGCACATTTAGAGGCTCTTTTGGCTTCTGAGGTTTTAGTAAAAGACCAAAATGCCAAAGGGCTCAGAGGCTCTGAGAACAACGCGACTCAGGGGACACACACACACACACACACACACACACACACACACACACACACACACACACACACACACACACACACACACACACACACACACACACACACACACACACACACACACACACACACACACACACACACACACACACACACACACACACACACACACACACACACACACACACACACACACACACACACACACGACTCTACACCAAGAGGCTTTTATAAAGGGCCCTCATCCTGAGCGACGTCAGAAGGAACCGCCCCTTCCTGACAAAAGAAGCCAATCAACAGTCATGTCTCGCCTCGACTACTGCAATGCACTGCTAGCTGGTCTACCGACCAAGCTTCTTCAACTCATTCAGAAGGGAGCCGCCCGCCTGATCGCCAACCTACCAAAGTCGGCCCATGTTTCCACACTTCTTAGAGAGCTGCACTGGCTCCCCATCGCCGCACGAATCCGCTTCAAGGCCCTCGACCTAGCATATCATGCAGCGAAGGGAACCGCTCCCGCCTACCTCTGGTCAATGGTCTCTAACTACGCACCCTCAAGATCCCTCAATCAATATCTGAAATGAAAAAAAACTCAAACAAAAATACACAAACCTTCTTACTGTCTTCTACTATCAATGCACTCTTCCTAATTTACCTCTACTACCAGTGGCGGCTGGTACATAGAGGGCGCTCGGGCTATGCACTCAACACTCAAGTTTCAACACTTTGATGAACATTGTTAGAGTTGTACCCTTCCTGCTGACTTGTCGTACAGAACTTGTACTGTAAGTCGCTTTTGGATAAAAGCATTCAGCTAAATGCCAAAATGTAATGTAAAATGATGAAAAGCCTTTGCCCCAGTGTATCGTGGCCCATCTATCCTTTCATTAACCTGCTGGTGCTGGAGCAAAGCTCCTCCCCCTGGCATCGGCACACTCCACTAGAGCCAGGGTCAAGGGGCAACTGTCCCATCAGCAGATCATTAGTGATGTTTAGCCTCGTACAGTAAACACAACCCTGGGGACGCACTGGAATTCTGTCTGGCTAGAGACACACACACACACACACACACACACACACACACACACACACACACACACACACACACACACACACACACACACACACACACACACACACACACACACACACACACACACACACACACACACACACACACACACACACACACACACACACACACACACACACACACACACACACACACACACACACACACACACACACACACACACACACACACACACACACACACACACACACACACACACACACACACACACACACACACACACACACACACACACACACACACACACACACACACACACACACACACACACACACACACACACACACACACACACACACACACACACACACACACACACACACACACACACACACACACACACACACACACACACACACACACACACACACACACACACACACACACACACACACACACACACACACACACACACACACACACACACACACACACACACACACACACACACACACACACACACACACACACACACACACACACACACACACACACACACACACACACACACACACACACACACACACACACACACACACACACACACACACACACACACACACACACACACACACACACACACACACACACACACACACACACACACACACACACACACACACACACACACACACACACACACACACACACACACACACACACACACACACACACACACACACACACACACACACACACACACACACACACACACACACACACACACACACACACACACACACACACACGCGCGCGCACACACACACACACACACACACACACACACACACACACACACACACACACACACACACACACACACACACACACACACACGCGCACACACACACACACACGCGCACGCGCACTGGCTGAGTACTGGCTGAGACCTCGCAGTGGCTGAGTACTGGCTGAGTGGGAGGAATTATCCAGGATTTGGACTGAGAAGGTGAAGGGGGTGAGGATGTAGTACAATCTATCCTGCAGACCTGCTCGTAGTACAATCTGTCCTGCAGACCTGCTCGTAGTACAATCTCTCCTGCAGACCTGCTCGTAGTACAATCTCTCCTGCAGACCTGCTCGTAGTACAATCTCTCCTGCAGACCTGCTCGTAGTACAATCTATCCTGCAGACCTGCTCGTAGTACAATCTCTCCTGCAGACCTGCTCGTAGTACAATCTATCCTGCAGACCTGCTCGTAGTACAATCTCTCCTGCAGACCTGCTCGTAGTACAATCTATCCTGCAGACCTGCTCGTAGTACAATCTATCCTGCAGACCTGCTCGTAGTACAATCTATCCTGCAGACCTGCTCGTAGTACAATCTATCCTGCAGACCTGCTCGTAGTACAATCTCTCCTGCAGACCTGCTCGTAGTACAATCTATCCTGCAGACCTGCTCGTAGTACAATCTCTCCTGCAGACCTGCTCGTAGTACAATCTATCCTGCAGACCTGCTCGTAGTACAATCTATCCTGCAGACCTGCTCGTAGTACAATCTATCCTGCAGACCTGCTCGTAGTACAATCTATCCTGCAGACCTGCTCGTAGTACAATCTATCCTGCAGACCTGCTCGGCCACTCTTTCGTCTCAAACTATAGGGCTGGGAAACTATTTGTTATTAATTAACTTAATTAAAATGTATTTATTTATTGGATTTCCGTGTTGTATTTCGACTAAATTACTGCATGTCTTGTGATGACGATATTTTGTCCGACCCGTCAGATGGTGATAGCTAGGGTTCCCACAGACATTGCAAAATGAAGTTCAAGGACTTTCAAGGACTTTTCCTAGCACAGTTTCTCATTTTAAAAGGGCATTTAGAAGGATGGGTTATTATAACCAATTTCCGACAATTATAACTTACTTTAGATTAAAAAATTATATTTCTTGATTCAGATTTTTTTTTTTCATGGATGAACAAAACTTTCAATGCGAATGGTTGATTTGAATTTCAAGGACTTTTTAAGCACCTTGTTAAAAAAATTGCTGTTTTCAAGGAATTCCAGGCCTTGACTTCTTTTTTGTCAAAAATCAAGCACTTTAACACTTCAAGGACCTTGTGCGAACCCTGTAATAGGTTAAATTGCACTGTGTGTGTGTTTTACTTTACACTGTGTGTGTGTTCTGATTAGCATTCATAGCCAACTGTCAACTCTTAACCCTTTCACTGCCACACGACAGAAGGTTAACCCTTTACTATCACACAACCGACGGCGATGCTCCATCATTAGCATCATTAGCTCCGCGAAAGGGTTCAAGGACTGTCGTGTGGCAGTGAAAGGGTTAAAAAGGTCAAGATGGTGACAAGGCCCCGAAGGAGCAGAAACTCCCAAAGTGACGGCGAGGCGACATGAAGAGACTCTGAGCACCAGGACAGACATGTAAACAAGAACAATTACCAGGAATTATCCATCAGGAGTAGGGATGTTCCATATTGGCTTTTTTACCGATATACCGATATTGTCCAACTCTTAATGTCCGATACCGAAATCAACCGATACCGATATATGCGGAATAATTTCGGGTAATTAACATTACATATACTTTTGACAATAAATAAAATCAGAATTTGTTCTTACTTGCTTGCCTGGGTAAATAAAGGTTAAATAAAAAGATTTTTTTTTCTTTTTGAAAACCGATACCGATAATTTCCGATATTACATTTTAATGCCAATATCGGGCGATATTAATCGGACATCCCTAATCAAGAGCAAAAAAAAACATTCTTCTTGCCATTATCTTGCCCATTGTGAGTAATTCTGTGAGCAATTCTGACACAAGTGATGAGCAAATTCCTGAAGACATTCCTACACATACTGCGACTGCCATCGGAGACGTCTCTCGTCTAAACTAAGACTGCAGCTCAGCGGGATTCCTGACCATATCGGCCCCCGGTGCTGACGGTCTGCTGTTTGTAACGGTATAAAGAACCACTGTCTACTTGTTCCGACACACACAACCCTCCCCACCGGTGCTCACGGTCTGCTGTTTGTAACGCTATAAAGAACCACTGTCTACTTGTAAATTATTTGGTGACGCACAAATTATTATATTATATTATATATAAAATTATATATTCTTAAAACATCCCCCAATGTGTGTGTCAGTGGTGGCATGGTGAGTAAACATTTTTGGGAGGACGGGAGCGATACAAATTTTTTAATAAAGAAGTACAGACACACAGTGTGGTTATGAAGACAGCAGACAGACACTACAGTAAAGACAACAGGCACTAGTAGTAAATACCTTGGAGTAACTCTTGACACACCTCACTTACAAACATCACATCAATAGCTTAGTCAAGAAGGCAAATCAATTACTGTCTCCCAATCTGGTCCCTCACAACAAATTTAATTATACAACCCATAGCAAGACTGTACAATAGAGCTTATAAAATCCATGGTCAATTTCCACCCTGGACTCACCACTGTACTGCACTCTCACACTCCTCATATAACTTTTCAGAACTACACCACTAAGTTCTATTTTATGCTCAGAAATAACACTTCCCCAACACTCACAGCTTTACTCCCAAGACACAATACAAGTCAAGCACGTATCACCAGATCAATCAGAGTGGTTATGACAACTACAGCAGGCACATAGCATTGATTAGGCAATCATTAGGCAGACTACAGTACAGCTACAGCACACACAGATTTGGATGGAGTCAAACGCACGCATTTCAGCACTATAGGAAATGAACAGCCACAGACACACACGCGTGCGCGTACGCACACACACACACACAAACACAAGCACACACACACACACACTATACTGTCCACAGCGGACCAGAGCACAGCTATTTAACATGATACAAAATAATGCTTGTTACCCACGGAAAGAACGCATACCAACGCACGCAGTAAAATACAGCCAATTAATTCATAATCAACACATAGGCCCACACAGCTACTAAATATAAATGTTTTTCACTCACCATTGACATTACTTCTTTACGAGAAAAGTTAAGTGTCCCTCCCATCACTTGTAAATTAAATCCATCCTTCAATCTTTTCTGATGAAACGTTCAATGACCTCCGAGTCCTGGTGCACAGCGTGCAGTTGCACCTCCTCCTTAACGCAATGGCCGCCAACAACGATTATATACGTGTTTGGCCGAGGACCGTTGAACGCCAACCGCGTATATATACGTTATTTGATCGTTGTTTCTTTTATTCAATATTTCTATTCATTACAGGCACACAGACTCAGGGTGAACATGGGGAATCATCCTGAGAATGCCAATGTGCAATACCGGCCGCATCACGCTAGATGGCGGTATCGAGCACCCTTTGTAACCTTGTATCTTCACCTGTGGGACGGCCAAATGTCACGGGTTTAATTTTTCCTTGTCGGCCGAGGCGAACGGTTGTCCCGGTTCCATTGACGCGCGTCAAATATCCCCGATCCATATGTTGTGGTGGATTATGCCGTGGGCCAAATGGGCATTGGATGTACCAGATGGCGATCAAACAATTGGAATATTATTTTTGGAATACTCCCGATCACAGGTAAGGACTATCTGACATACATTTTAGCTTGATCCTGCAATGCGTTTTCCGATCGGGCTGATAAGCGTTTTTAGTGTTCAATACGGATGACTGACGATCAAATAATCAGAAACGACCCCCCCCCCCCCCCCCTTTCATGCATTCACGATGGAACATAATACCTATGATATAGATTTTATTTTTGGATAATAGCATATACAGGCAAGAAATGGCAACGTCTATAGTGCAATTGGCGTATAGGGCTTTAACTCAAGATTTCATGAATTACCCCAGACCACGCGATAACGATACTTATATTCACCACGGTATAACACGGGAACGTATGGATGGACAAATTAATAATTTTTCACATATTGAACAATAGATAGGTGATGTCAAATGGGCCATAGTATTGTATCCATAGCTATAATATAGAATATAGTTATAGCTCTACAAACAAGGTGACCCACTCCTATCTTTTAAAGCGTGGCAGTGCTAGAGTGGGGCCCCGGCTAATCCCCCGGCGGTCAATGAGTTAAGGTGAACGAGCAGCTCCTTCTCTATGGAGATAGATGCCAGTGCCGACAGTCGTGTTTGTCCAGTTGTATTTCTTGCATTATGTTTTATGCGTTTGAGAGGCCGAGAAAGATCACTCAACTGAGGCTGTGGACACTGGCGCACACCACTGCCACTTCCATCCCACTAAACATTGTTCTGTTGATGTGGGATGCGGGACAAACGTTCCATTTCCGGGACTGTCCGACAGCCAGGTGGTCAGTCACCCAAGCGATTCAACACAACGGCATTGCCAAAGCAGTGAGAGAGCACTCGCTCACTAACCAAAGCTGTGGGCTCACGTGAAGAGGAAGGCAGCACAGTGGTTCTTCGTCTGGGCAAACGTTTCGATGACTTTGGGGGGGGGGGGGGGGGGGGGGGGGGATTGCAGGATGCCTCGTTAGCAGCACTGCCAGGTTAATGGTGCATGATTACCGCAGTAGCAGAGCTCAGAGTCCTTTTTTTTTTATCCACTTTTTCTCCCATTTTCTATATTTCTCCCATCCCAATTTCGTATCATCCAATCAACCCTCCCCTGTCACGAACGCTGTTTCTTGCCTCCCACAAGCCGGCTGCAATGTGGACTAAGTCATACATAGCACAAGTCCCCTCCGGTACTTGAGGTAACAGCAGTCGCATCTTTTCACCTGCGCAGCTCGATCTCTCAGTGTCGAGGAGTAACGCGTGGGAGGCTCACGCTGCCCCCCGACACTTCCTGATTCTACTGCGCAGGCGCACCAACCGACCTGTAGGAGTCGCTGTCCACAACGCGATCCCCACCCATCAGTTTCCCACCCCCTAATACGGCCAATGTGTATTAGTACGGACGACCAGCTAAACTGAAAGCAAATGTGGAGCGCTGGGCTCGAACTGACGAGCCCAGCGTCTCCAGCATTTCGTGGCGAGCGCCTTGCCCACTACACACGTAGCCACCCCTGCAGAGCTCAGAGTCCTGACGGCTGCATCTGTAGTGTGTTTGTGCAAAGTAGTAGGACATTTAGCAAAAGTGACTGTGGTATGAGTCATGTTTTTATTTCCCCCCCCCCCCATCAACATTCTCATGCATAAATTGCAGACATAAAATACTGTAGGTATAAAAGACAATGAAAGTAGTGCAACGTAAAAGTGCAGACATAATCCCCCCCCCCCCATCAACATTCTCATGCATATATTGCAGACATAAAAATACTGTAGTATAAAAGACAATGAAAGTAGTGCAACGTAAAAGTGCAGACATAAGAATAGGCATAAAATAAGTACAATTACAGTGTCGCTCGAAGGCATGTGAACCCCCCCGGAACAGCCAGTCCCCTAAACACCCCACACGTCCATATCCAAGACACCCCTCCCCCAATAAAGCACACATGACCTCCTGTCCTCTGAACCCCTCCTTCCACTTCCACGTTATTCCCCTCTCCCTGCCCCCAGCCGCGTATTCTCTCATCTCCTGTCCCATCGGTACACTGTGGTATGAGTCATGTCTTTATTCCCCCCCCCCCCCCCCCATCAACATTCTCATCTCCATCATGGCTCGTTCTCACCCTACACATCATATTCCGGGGGCGCCAGGTGGTTCCGCAGATTGAAATCTACACGTTTCACACACAACATGATGCATTCACACACGCAGCAGGGTCAATTATGGACGCATTTTGATGACAGCATTTAAAATCATCATCATTCTGGAAAAGGCCTTTCGTGGCCGTCTAAACTAAAGGCCAACGAATGGAGCCCTGCTGGGGGGGAGGTCACATGTCATCAGCCACACACTGTGCTGTGTAGCGGAGAGGAGAGCGAGAACCATCTCTCAGTCTGTACGGCAGGCAGCACACAGGCTCTTATGCTGCTCTTAGCACTCACTCCTGATTCATGACAGTAATCCCTAATGACTCGTATTGCGTGAGTGTGTGTGTGTGTTGTGTGTGTGTGTGTGAGTGTGTGTGTGTGTGTGTGTGTGTGTGTGTGTGTGTGTGTGTGTGTGTGTGTGTGTGTGTGAGTGTGTGAGTGTGTGTGTGTGTGTGTGTGTGTGTGTGTGAGTGTGTGTGTGTGTGTGTGTGATGGTGTGTGTGTGTGTCTCATGTTGTTTTGATGAATCCTACCTCTTAAAAGCCCCCCGCCCCTCAGTATTGTGTGTCAGTGTGTATGTGTGTATATTTAGTGTGTATGTGTATATTTAGTGTGTATGTGTATATGTAGTGTGTATGTGTATATATTTAGTGTGTATGTGTATATTTAGTGTGTATGTATGTTTAGTGTGATTTTTAGTGTGTATGTGTATGTTTAGTGTGTATGTGTATGTTTAGTGTGTATATTTAGTGTGTATGTGTATGTTTAGTGTGTATGTGTATGTTTAGTGTGTATATTTAGTGTGTATGTGTATATTTAGTGTGTGTGTATTATTTAGGTGTATGTGTATATTTAGTGTGTGTGTATATGTAGTGTGTATGTGTATATGTAGTGTGTATGTGTATATGTAGTGTGTATGTGTATATTTAGTGTATGTGTATATTTAGTGTATATGTGTAGTGTGTGTGTATATTTAGTGTGTATGTGTATATTTAGTGTATGTGTATATTTAGTGTGTATGTGTATATGTAGTGTGTATGTGTATATTTAGTGTGTATGTGTATATTTATGTGTATGTGTATATTTATTTAGTGTATGTGTATA